>NW_024351730.1:35475226-35671088 GCF_902729225.1 Pteropus medius | reverse complement strand
AATATTAACATTCAGAGAATCGCTATTTAGAGAGTTATCCTACTGTGAATGGAAAAGTTAGCCTATCAGAGTTTATTTGTAATAATAGCCTCAATTATCTCCCCTTTGAAAAAAATCTTAGTTTCCACTTGCAATAATGAAAACCAGAATAAAGAATTTAGAAGCATTCAAAATAAAAATTACAATTATCCATGCTAAGAGTCTTCAAGTATGTCTACATGAAGCCAGACATCCAATTCTATTTCTCTTTGCAGGACATGCCAAGAGTTAATAAAATGTGTTTTTTGATATTTCTTCCTTATTATTTATAAAATATATTTCTTATGTTTTTTTATTGAATGGGACTTCTAACAAAGCTTGTTAATCTACAGATTATGTTGTAAGATTTTATGAAAACTTACACAGAATACTTTACCCACACTTTCAATACTCTCGTTTCATGAGAATATTATAAAATGAAGAAAGATAACTGAAATATAAAATTTCCCCTACTTTAAAAAACATTCTCAATTAAAAAAGGTTTATGCTCTTCACAGAATTTTCTTCCCTTTTGGCCCATAGATTTCTTGATAAAGTTCCTTTACAAACTATTAATTTACTAAGTTTATCAAAAGCTAGTTTTATCATCTTCTTGGACAAGAGTGCCAAACCAAAAGCTATGTGTTAAGGGTCATTTTCTTCTATACTTTGCTAAGTAAACAAATTCAGAACCATTGAGAGATGAAACATTAGTTCACTTCCCTTTTGACATATGGTGGTGTGCCATTAGGTTTCATGATGTCAATGCTCCTGAAAAATCATATTTACGGACTTATCAGTAAGATGAAATTATAATTTATCCTGTTAAACCCTACTAATTCTGAGTAAAATTTCTAGTGTTATACTCCAACTTTGCTTACAAAAATGCCTATTCCTTGTACATAGGAGATACACAATAAACAATTATTGAATTGATAGTCAGTGATAGAGATCTCATACTTATTTGTAATTAACAAAGCTAAACATATTTGTGAAACTTGAAAATGTAAGAGTGCAGGACAGAACAAAGTACTGAAATATCATGTCAGCCATGTTTCGATTACATGTAGGAGAAACAAAGAGATTCCACAGTGCAATCATATTTCTTTCAAGAGTACCCTAGGGTCAGGTAAAAGTGGTTATCTCCATACCCAAGAGAATCAGGCTATGCAAGCAGAAACCTTGCTGTTTTTAATTACCATGTATGCTTGTTAGAGAGCTATAAGTATGCCTCCTGGCTCTATAGTTCTACAAAAGCCTCTACAGAAAACAGAGATGACTTCCACCCTATCTTTCTGAATCAGATAGCTAGAGCTGTGTTAATTCAACATTTTCCTTTTTTAAGAGTTTCTATATTTGATTAGTAGGTGATGATATTAGAATGCAGCTATATAATTCAGTTTTGTTTTTTATTTGGGTCTTCGCCAGCAGATGCAGTCAGTAATAAAAATACATTCAGTCTCCATCAAGTTTAATTAGTCTCCAAGAAAAAAAAAAAATACATTTATAAGACCTGTGTGATAGTTCAGAAATATAAAGGCAATAAAATGAAATTCAAACTCATTCATTCTCTAAGACACTGACTCATAATATGACAATCAAAATATTTTAGAGATTGTCTTTTGTCTATTTCACTTTTTCTCTTTTTATTAAAATATAGTTTGAATAGGGATCCTAGCAAATAGTCTGAGTCACATCTCTATCCTCATCTACCACAAAATGAAACAAAATCATCACTGCCTTTTTGTACCTTTCCAATAGAGATAATCACTCCTGTTCTAATACTGTACCTAGTGGAAAGGTGTTGGTGTGATGATAATGGCTCAGTTGCTGTTGTCAGACTAACGTGGAAGACACTTACTGCTTACTGCGACATCAGGTCAGTTATTTATCCTCTCTAAACCTCCACGGTTTCATCTGCAGAGCAGGGATAATGACAGGGCCTGCAACTAACTATTGTTATAGGTAGCAAATGAGAAGAAAACACCATAGAGCGGGAGTTATAGTTGCTTTGTTTACTGTGTATGCCCAGCAACTACATGAATATCTGGCATATAACTGATACACAATACATGCTTTATCAAATAAATGAATGTATGAATGATATGGCATCTACTTACTACATCGGAATGATTTGTTTTCCCGATATATCACGTGAGACTGAAACATAACTGGTAATAGACATTTAATTATCAATTTGGTACACTACTGGTACAATAGTGCTGCCCCTGACCCCATATAGTGACAATGATGGAGACCCCATACAACCTTTTTCTATTTTCCATATTGTTTTGATTTTTTAGTAGTTATCATATTTTAACCAGTTTGAGAACATGATGTTCCTTCAAATTAAACATTTACTTATGTGTTTTTTGTCCTCTAGCCACAATTTATAACTGTTTTATTCTTATTAAAGTTTGTCATTCCTAAATATTTGATGGAGCTAAAAGGATTAAACTGGATTCTTATGTGGCACGACTGCTCACATAGACATTCGATGTGTCTTCTTCAGGCAGAAATTAATTTAAAAAAAATAAATAACAGAACATACTGAAAAGGATTAAGTGTGCCTATACTTGATACTCAGAGCTACTTAATATGTTAGTATCTCTTCTCTTTCACTATAGAAATCTATAAGATAATCCAAAAAATTAGTACATTCATAGATTTCAAATAATGCTAAAACACATTATGTTTCTGAAATTATCACATTTCACCTCAGACATTTTTATTACGGTAATTATAACATTAAAAAGCAGTGTGATTATACCTACATATTCTGGTAAGTCTGTATTCATCTGTGGTAGTTAGTACATAGTGTTATATGGTTTCATGCCCGAGGGCCCAATACATTGTAAGTATTTAGTAAATATTGCCTAAATAAACAAAAATAATGTGAATCCATGCAAATCATGATTTCCTTGTAAAGTTTGGTTGACAAATAAAACATACTCAACCTAATATTCTGAATATTTCACTTCTATTTTTTCTGTTAAAATCAAAAACAAAATGGAGTCTGGACTTGAGAATTCCCTGAACAGACAAAACTAAATCAAACTTAATTCATAAACATAGGCGGAACTTAGGTTATTTCTTATAAATGCCTCTGACAATCATAAAAGAAACAAGTCATCTTCCTAAAAATGGGATAAGAAATTCACTTTTAACCAATTCCCTGACATTTGAGTGCCCTCATTGTACTTACCAATCATTGTAAAGGGTAAACAACTTCATTTTCATTTTTAAGCCATTCTGTAATTTAATGCCCCTGAGCTTTCATATCAGTTTTTGATTACGAAGGCTCCCAGTTCCAAAACTGTTTTTACATGCACAAAAAACTCTTACTAAATACTATTTATTGATTTAATGGTTTTAATTTTGCTATTTCTGGATTTTTGACATTTCTAATGCATAAAATTTACCTAACATCGGAGCTATATCTTAAAACTTAAAAAATTAATTATTGACAAATAGTTAGAATTAACATCTTTTTATAATTTGTGCTTTAAAAAACCCTATTAAGATTTTGAATTGTAACAGTAAAAACTAGGCTAATAATACTTCTATTATTTACAAATTTTCTTTTATCCTGCATGATCTAAATATAAAACATACGTGACAAATATTGAGAATAAAAAATATATATTTCTAACATTTTAATACTCTTCTTACTTACATAGTTATTTTTTCTATAGTCTGTAAATGAATTTGAATAAGATCAGCCTAAAAAAGAGAACCCTAATTTCTCACACACACACACATACACACTCACGAACACACACACACACAATGATATTTAAAGTAAATGATAGCTTTGGTAATGTTGGCTATCATATTGACAATGAATGTTGAGGTATTTTACTTACAATAAAAAAAGTTTGAATTAATTAGTATAGTAGGAATCAACAAATTATGGACTAGAAATAAATAATATCAAAGATTTCATGTTACATTCAACAGTGAAAAAAAAGAGCAAGCAGAAAGATGCAGCTTGGTTTGCCTACAAATTAAAATTTCAATTGACAATTTTCTCGTTAAATAAAAATTGTGTATTGTGAGAATTAAAAATGATCGTATTTTTATCTCATAAATGTTGAAAATATAAAAAATGATTAAGGAGAAGGTTTTAACATTAAATTAAAAGGAAGACACACAACATGGAACTTATTTATTGATGCAAATTATTGATTTCTGGATCAAGCACAGCATATTGTTTGGGAACAAGAATGTCATTTTTGTACACACATGTAAAATATCATGCTTGTCACTTAAAATCTCTAGATACTTACAGAGGGAAAAAATGTGCCTAATGAAAGTTTGTATGGAGGTAAACAACTAAAAATTTTGTTGGAAAATCACTGTCACCTTGAATTATTCTGACAAGTACAATAATGATATCTACATAAAAATAATCAAGTAGCCTGGAAAAAAACTCACAGATATGGGTATGATTATTTATTTTAAAATAGTTAAAACAAGCTGGAACAGGACTGTGGTAAAATCAACAAAGTCTAGGCCAATCAGTAGATACTCTGTTGATTTTAAACAGAAATATTTTTATAAAAATAGAAATATCTGAAAATCTAATAGAATGACTAAAACATATTTGGAGAATATGCTATACATAACATGTTTATGTCTTATTTCAAAAATTGAGGTAAGTGTTATATACATGTGCCATTTTAAGGAGGGGTATTCACTTACAAGTTTAAAAAATTTTGAATTATGCCTCATCCTACCATATCAAAATTACAACCAAATTATAGAACCATCACTGAGAACCATCTGCAGATTATCTTAAATAAGGATATAAAGAAGAAGCTACATTGAGATTGGTAGGAATGGGCAAGTCCTACACCCACAATATGTGAATTAAGAATCAGGAGGGATATTTCAACTGTGGGCATGGCTCCTGAGGAGTGAGGGGGTCCCAGCATGACGCTGGGCATTCCAGCCCAAAGTTCCAGTGCCAGAAGTCCCCATAACATTTGGCTATGAAAAACCAGCAGGGATTGCATCCAACTGAGAGATGGTGGCTGGAGACTGAGGTACTTCTCTTATAGAGCCACACACTCACTTGCTCACAAACTCACTTGCTCTAAAATGCACTGAAGAAGCAGTAGCTCGAAAGCACCAGAGACACAGGAGAAACTAAATTGACTAGATTCAGGGCAAGGACTGGAAGGGTAAGGGTCAGGGCAGCTTTCCCCAGGAACCAAAGTACTGGTAGGGGTCAATATTCCTTTGTTGAATGTTTCTCCCATCCAGCTGGCAGAGCACCAGATCTGTGCTTTCCATTAACCTGGTGAATACCATTCATCCACCCTACTGATGCTGTGAGACCTCAGCCCATCCAACACATAAGCGCAGCCCAAGCCACTTACAGTAGCTCCTCCACACAAGCATCCTGTCACGGCTGACACTGTGGACATTGCTATAATTTCTCATGTGTCCACAAACTTCAAACAGGCAGCAGCTGACCTCAGTGTACCTTATAGTTCTGGTTAAGTGGCCTCAAGCCTAGCACAAGTGGCAACTGACCTCAAGTTGCACTTTAAGTCACATCAGGTACCTCAAGCCTGGCACAAGTGGTGGCCAGTGTTGACCTGAAATGTAGCATCAACTAAGTGGCCACAGACCAGAACAAGTGGTTGCTGGCCTCATCCACATCATGGTGCCAACCAAAGGTCCCCAAGCCTGGCACTGATAGCCAGCCTCAGTTTGCAGTGTAGCCTCTACCAAGTGCCTCCAAGCCTGGTGCAATCAGCAAACAACCAAAAATCACTTTGTAGCTCCTGACAAGAGGCCCTAAGCACAGCACAAGCAGTAGCTGACATTGGCTGGCACTAGAACACCTCTCAAGAGGCTTCAGAACCAATACACACACAGCAGCCAGCTTCAGATCACACCAGACCACCACTCAAACAGATCTATAATGACACACCTGAAATGTCTCATTGGTAAGGGTATGTCACCTCAATTGGACTCAGCTGGCACTAGAGCCCCACCAAAGAGGCTCCCACTCTGTGTTGTCAGCCGTCACACAACACGACCACTGAATTCATGACCAGCCCTCACAGACAGTTAGCCTGAGGGGCAACCCCATCCACTCATGTGACAACAGCAATGGAGTCTCAGCTACAACAGGAGGGTGCACACAACCCACACCA
This sequence comes from Pteropus medius, assembly GCF_902729225.1. Classification (NCBI taxonomy): domain Eukaryota; kingdom Metazoa; phylum Chordata; class Mammalia; order Chiroptera; family Pteropodidae; genus Pteropus; species Pteropus medius. The sequence goes on along the minus strand of NW_024351730.1, from coordinate 35,664,900 downwards.
AGGACACTCCTGGAGCACCTGGCTCAGGTGACCAGGGAGACTGCTCCACTGGGATCCATAAGATACCTAATACACGACCATTCTGCCAAGACCATTAGACATAGTAGATCTACCTATACATAGAGTAAACACAGGAAATCAGCTAAAATGAGGAGACAAACATGATCCAAATGAAGGAACAGAACTCTAGGAAAGAAAAAAAAAACTTAAACAAAATGGAGACAAGCAACCTATCAGATACAGAGTTCAGAATACTGATTATAAAGATGCTCAAGGAACTTAGGGGAAGAATAAATGAACTTAGTGAGAACTTCAACAGAGATAAAAACCATAAAAAAAAAAAACAACTAAACAGTCAGAAATAAAGAATAACTAAAATTAAGAGTACATTGTAAGAAATCAATAACATTGGATGAAGCAGAGGACTGGATCAATGATCTTGAAGACAAGGAAATAAAAAACATCCAACAGAATAGAAAAAAAGAAAAAGAAAAAGAAAAAAATGAGGATAGTTTATTGTCCTTTGGAACAACATCATACTAACATTGACATCATAGGAATGCCAGTAGAATAAGAAAGAAAGCAAGGTATTGAAAACCTATCTGAAGAAATAATGACTTAAAACTACCCTAAGAGAAATAGACATATAAGTGGAGGAAGAGCAGAGAGTCCCATACAAGGTGAACCCAAAGAGGCCCACACCAAGAAACGTCATAATTAAAATGCTAAAAGTTAAAGACAAAAAGAATCTTAAAAGCAGCAAAAGCAGTAAGTTATGTACAAAAAAGCAGCAAGAGAAAAGCAGTTAGTTACAGTACAAGAAAGCTCTAATAAGATTGTCAACAGATTTTTCAACAGAAGTTTTGCAGGTCAGAAGGGACTGTCACAAAATATTCAAAGCAATGAGATGCAATGACTTACAACCAAGATTATCTAGCAAGGGTATCATTCAGAATTGAAGGAGATATAAATAGTTTCCCCAACAAGAAAAAGCTAAAGGAGTTCATCACCACTAAACCAGTATTATAAGAAATGTTAAAGACACTTCTTTAAGAAAAAAATAAAAGATCGAAAGTATAAATAAGAAAATATAGAAAAGAAAAATATCTTGGTAATAGCATTGGATGAACTAACTAAAAAGCTAGGGCAAGGTTAAAAGACAAAAGTAGGAAGATCACGTGTAATCACAACAGTAAATTAAGGGATGCAGATAGACACATACATACACACGATAAGCAAGTTTGGTTCTACATCTACAGAACAATTAAGATGATACACTGCATAAACAAAATAAAGGATAAAGTGATATGATTATATCAATAGATGAAGTAAAAGCATTTGACAAAATCCAACATCCATTCATGATAAAAACACTCAGTAAAGTAGGGAGTAGAGGGATCATACCTCAACGAAATAAAGATCATGTATGACAAACATACAGCTAACATCATATTCAAGGGTTAAAAGCTGAAAGCTTTTTCTTTAAGACCAGGAACAAGACAAGAATGTCTATTTTCACGACTTTTATTCAATATAATATTGGAAGTCCTAGCTACAACAATCAGACAAAAGAAATAAAAGTCATCCAAATTGGAAAGAAAGAAGTAAAACTGTCATTATTTGCAGATGACATGATACTATACAGAGAACACTAAAAATTTCACCAAAAACTATTAGAATAAATGAATTCTGTAAAGTAGCAGGATACAAAATATTAGAAATCAGTTGCATTTTTATACATCAATAAGAAACTATCATAAAGAGAACTTAAGAAAATAATCCCATTTACAATTAAAATACCTAGGAATAAATTTACTCAAGGAGGTAAAAGACCTTTATTTGGAAAACTATAAGACAGTGAAGAAAGAAATTTAAGAAGTTAAAAATAAATGGAAGCATATGCTGTGGTCATGGCTAGAAGAAATTAATATCAATAAAATGTCCATACTGCCCAAAGCAATCTATAGATTCAATGCAATCCCTATCAAAAACCAATTTTTCACAAACCAAAAGACATTTTTCACAGAACTAGAACAAATAATCCTAAAATTTACATGGAACTACAAAATAAATAAATAGCCAAAGCAATCTTGAGAAAGAACAAAGTTGTAAGTATCACCCTACTAGGGGTCCCCAACCTGTGGGCAATGGACTGGTATCGGTCCGTGGCCTGTTAGGAATTGAGCTGCACAGCAGAAAGTGAGTAGCAGGAGAGCAAGTAAAGTTTCATTTGTATTTGCAGCTGCTCCCCAGCTCTAGCATCACCACCTCAGCTCCATCTCAGATCATCAGGCATTAGATTCTCATAGGTGCACAGGTCCCTGGTGCCAAAAATGTTAAGGACTGCTGCCGTACTTGATATCAAACTATACTACAAAGCTGTAGGAATCAAAACAGCATGCTACTGGCATAAAACAGACATATAGATCAATGTAACAGAATAAAGAGACCAGAAATAAACTCATGCCTATATGGTCAATTAATCTATGACAAAAGAGACATGAATATACAATAGGTTAAAGACAGTCTCTTCAATAAGTGCTGTTGGGAAAACTGAACAGATACATGTAAAAATATAAAACTAGATCTCTTACATGCATCATATACAAGAATAAACTGAAAATAGATTAAATTCTTAAATGTAAGACCCCCAAACCATAAAACTCCTAGAAGAAAATGTAGGCAGTAAACTCTTTGACATCAGTCTCTGCAATGTGTTTTTTCAATATGTCTCCTTGGGCAAGGGAAACAAAAATAACAAACAGGTCTAAATCAAACTAGTGAGTTTTTGTACAGCAAAGGAAACCATCACACACAAGAAAAGACTGCCTACTGCATGTGAGGAGATATTTGCCAATGATATATCTGATAAGGGGTTAATATCCAAATATATAAAGAACTCATACAACTCAACACCAAAAAAAAAAAAAAAAAAAGTAAAAAAACTCTGACATAAAAATGGGCAGAGGACCTGAGTAGATTTCTCCAAAGAGGATATACAGATGGCTGAACATCACTAATCATCGGGAAAATGCAAAGTAAAACCATAGCAAGATATCACTTCACAACTGTCAGAATGGCTATCATCAATAACTCAAGAACAATGATTGTTGGTGAGGATGTGGAGAAAAGAGAATTCTTGTGCACTGTTGGTGGGATTAAAATTGGTGTACTCACTTTAAAAAAAATAAGTATGACATTCCTCAGAAAATTAAAAAAAGAACTACCATATGGCCCAGCACATCTACTTCTAGGTATTTATCCAAAGAAATTCAAAACACTAATTCGAAAAGATATATGCACTCCTAGTCCACTGCAACATTATTTGTAATAGCCAAGATATGGAAGAAATCTAAGTGTCCATCAATAGATGAATGGATAAAGAAGAGGTAATACCTATGTACAATGGACTATTACTCAGCCATAAAAAAATAAAATTTTGTCATTTGCGACGACATAGAAGGATCTAAAGGGTATTATGCTAACTAAAATAAGTGAGATAGAGAAAGACAAATACTATATGATTTCCCTTTATTTGAAATCTAAAACACAAAATAAGTGAACAATCAAAACAGAAACAAACTAATAGATACAGAGAATAAATCGATGGTTACCATATGGTGTGGGGGTTTGGGGAATGGGTGAAAAACATGAAAGGATTAAAAAGTACAAATTGAATGGTTATAAAAACAGTCTTGAGGATGTAAAGTATAGCATAGAGAATATAGTCAATATTAGAATAAGTATGTATGCTGTCAGATGTGTACTAGGCTTATAGGTGTGATCACATCATAAGTTATAGAAATATACAATCACTATGTTGTATACCTGACCTTAATATAATACCACATGTCAACTGTAAATAAAAAGTAAAAATTAACAAAAAAAATAAATATACACATAAATAAATCCTGCCTCTGCCAGCTATGTGACTTTGGGCAAGTTGTCCATGTAATTTGTGACGATTAAATTAGATCATGCCTCCAAAGCACTTAGAACAATATCTAGCATGGAGCAACTGATCGATAAATTTTGCTTCTACCATGAAAAAAAAACATTGAATTAGTTTCCTTCTGAAAAACTGTCATGAAATTAAAGGATTTTTATGTCAGTATATTTATCAAATAATAATTTTTATATTTTTATTTAAACTAGATTTAGAGAAAAAAATACAATTGCAGCCATTTAGTGAAGTTTGCTCATTTTTTGTGGTTTTCCCCACTTGGGCATATGGATTGGTTGAGTCTTCTCTGACCACTTGGAGATTGTTAGCTGTGACCATTTGATTTTCTTTGTTTTGACCAATAAAACGTGAGAAGTGTTATATGCCACTTCTGAGTGGAAATTTAAGACTCATTGTGCAATTTGTGATTCTCTCTTCCCCTTAAAGGGTACAACGTAACCAATAAAAATTGTTTTTTTTTTCCAACGATCTGAGTCTTGCAGTGAGGGCAGAGAGCTGCCTGTCAGCCAGCAATAAATGTACAGCATAAGCAATAAATAAGTAAATAAGCAAATGAAAAGTTAAAGTGATTACAATTTGGGAATTGTTTCTGCAGTATAACTATGGATTCAGTTTATCCTATTCTATTCGGGGGACCACACAGTGTAGTGATTCAGGATGTGGATTCTAGAATCAGGACTGCTTAGATTTATATCCCAACTCTGTTGTTACCTGTTTAATGACCTTGGGAATTTTACAACACGTTGCTGTGACTTTATTTCATCCTTTATAAAATGAGAATAACAATAGATCTATTTTAGTTTTGTTTTGTTTAAGATTACATGAGTTAGCACACATAAAACACGTAGAATACTGTTTAGCACATAGTAGCACCTAATAAATATTAGCCATTATTCTCTCCACTAAACTACAGCAAAATTGCATTTGCTCATGTTTATAATACTAGTATGATTACTCATAAGTATAAAAATGAAAGGCAAAAATTTACTTTATTAGAATGTTAGGAGTTTTAATATCTATTATTTTTTGAAAAGCAGCATATCACAGAATGATGTATATGTGATATCTCCCTATAAGCAGAATATTTGATTTATAATATTTTTTTAAATTATGACAAGTGTGAGCAATGTGAGATTAGTGACACCAATGTTATTCACTAGCATCAATGGGAAAGCATTTCTTTTACTCTGGTGTTAGTATACCAGCATTTTCCCAGTAGGTGTTGTATCAGAAGACTTAGCATGAGTAACTGTATAGTGAACTGAGAAGCCAAAGACCAATAAGTAGTACTTTAGTCTAAGCACTGATAAACTTTCTGTTGTGACTTTGGACAAATAAGTAAACTTCTTTGAATAAATTTTCAGACAAGTCGCCTAACTAAATCTGTAAAGCAAGGAGGTGGAAACAGATTACCTCTGAGCTCCATCCACCTCCACCATCTTTAAAGAAGATTGAGAAATCCTATACAATATGTTCCTCATTTTAAAGAGCTAATACCTTGGTTGAGATGATAAGAGTAGGACACATGAGATAAGCACAATTTCAAGTATTCTGTGAATCACCTAATTGGCAACAGAAAATTGTCTTTTAAAGTTGCAGATTACAGATCCAGAGGGCCTATGCTTCAATACAGCCCAGTAATTTTCTAGGATGTCATTTTGGGCAAATTATTTGTCTATATGTCAGCTTTTTTGCTTGCAAAAGGGTATCAGATAACAGTAGCTATCTCATAGACTTTGTGAGGGTTAAAATATTTAAAATGGGTAAAACCTTTAGAACAGCACTTGATACATTATAAGAGTCACAAATGTTACCCATATTGAACTGCAGAATGATTTAGAAATGATGGAGATCCAACATTTCTGGAGAAGCTAGGAAATATCTTGGAGATGGGCTGAGGAATATGAAACATGGTGGAGTCTTTTTTCACATGAACAAGTTCACAGAGAAAAAATAGCTCTATAAATTAGGAGACTGATGTGAGTAAAGGCACTGATATTGGATTTAGTTTTTCTTGTATGTGTTTTCTTTTATGAGAATTTTCCTACTGTACTTTTGATATATACCAAGTGGAAGAAAATGAAATAAAGAATAGAGATTTTGCGAAAATAAACCTACATCTAAAATATCTTAAGACTAGGTATTTTATATTTAATTAAACACATAATGAGGCATATAGTATAACTGAAAAAAGAAGAAAAATATATCTAGTCCAATTAGCTGAATGAATTATTGCTCCAGTAGAAATAATTTTGAATAAACAGCAAATGGGGATATTTATAATTTTAAATATTATATCATTTTAAATGTTAAATTTCTTTTTTAAAAATATAACATTTAAATAACTGGCTCTTCTCTTATGTAGTATATTAGAGAATATATTCGAAAAACTTTATTTAAAAAATTTTTACTTTTTCTCTTCCAAGTGTATCACAAAATTCTTGACTTTCAAAAATGGCAATTCCTGAAAGCTGGCCTTAAGTGAAAAATAAAAGGAAACAAAAAGAATCTCCAAGAAAAACAATATCCTATCGCTGGCCTCAAACTGTGTTTTGAAACATTTACAACACAGAAGACAAAAAATAACTGCAATCTCAGTCAGATAAACTTTTTCTTATACAGTTTCATTTCCTTTACCATTAAAGAGAAATGAAAAATTTGGACATTGGGTTTACCATTCCATTCCAATAGACTATCAATCTCAGAATGAATGGTGGTAATGAGGTAGGTGAGGAGAAGGAGTTAAACTGACTTTTCTAAGAGAAAGAAAAGAAAGAAGGTAAACTCATCTAATCTTGTCAACATGAAAACTGGTTCTCCAGGAATATAAACTAATAATATTTGCTTGAAGAAACATCCTCATATATGGAAATTTTAATAGCATGTCCCTGGTTAAACACTGATTTGAGTAAATAAACTTAGAATCTGTATTTATGAGCACGGTTCCCTGAAAAATGTCACACTATTAGGATATAAAATAGAAGTGTTTCATGGATGAAACAATCCTTCTTCCTGCTGTGTGAAGTAACCCCACAAAACCTCACTTGGCGATCTGATTTATTACTCTGGATCAGGCAGAAGATGTTTAGTGAGGATAAAAGAGCTTTAAGAGCTGCCCCCAACATTCCCTCTTTCATCTGAGCTAGTCTGCCAGAACTTTGAAAGATTAGTAAAGTTTAGTATTGGGGTAAAATCTATAATTTGTGTTAGTCTGATTTGATAATTGATCATCTGTATTAGCTCACCAGATAATAAATATTTTTTCATCAAAAGCCAACAATAAATTTCCAATGTATATATGACATTCTACTAAATGTTTACTTTTTAAATCAAATTAATGAGGTTTTTTTTGCTTTCTAAAGATTACATTCTGATAAAACATTAAAAAAACAATGTTATATAGTGTTATGCATATAAGATTTTACTCATATTTGCATTACTGAAATGAATATAGTAGTTTTCAAAAGACTAGTCATTAATCTTTAGGATCCTATTCTTAAAATTCATGTAACTACATCCAAATGACACTCAGATGATAGAGATCTCCAAAAACAAATCATAAAGTTGAATAAAAATTGTACTAGTAAATGAAACTCTAAATCTACATTAACACGGTAACATCTTAAAACATATATATACACCATGATGTAAAGAAAATCAAAATCTGTGTAGCATATTTATTGACAAATGAAGTTACTTGTTCTTTCAAGTTCACTCTGTTATTCTTAATGAAAAAAGGTAACATCAATCTCTTCCCAGGTCAGAAATCCTGCCAGCCTTATGAAGGAGAAAGTTCTATGAAGAGCCTAGGTAGGAAGGCATAACATTTATTCACTCTCTCTGGTCATTATATTCAAAATTAGTACATAAGCCTTTCAGATTGTTCATCAAAGTTTAAGCTACTGGCTGTTCTTTTACAGGGGTATGGGAAGACTTCCTTCATCTCTTGAGTCTTATAACTTAAAGAAAGTTGGAAACTTAGTAAAACTGAACTAAATCTTTAAGGGAAGTATAGCAATAATGATTTTACTCTTGTCACACTACTTGTTTGTCTCCACTTAGCATTCATTTGTCATTGCTCTTTCCCTTTCTTCCTCAGAAATGCTCAGGTTACCTAGACATTTCTTCCTCCTAATCAAATTCTTTTTTTAAAAAGATAACTTTAAAATGAGAATTTCCTCATTTTATGTGTATACATATGTATGTGTGTATATAATCTGACCATAATGATTATAAAGGATGCAATAAATAGCTTTCAAATATTAGGAAGTCTCTAGAAAATATTATCATTTGCCTCCTGTTCATAAACCTCCTGTATGTGTGTCTATATAGAGTGTTTAAAGAAGAAAATAGAAAAGTGGAGAAAAACTTTTACAAAACAGAGGTAAGAGAATACGTAACATTTACTGAATGTTTGCGTCAGGGTAAAAAATAAAATGCTCACATATCTTTCTACCCCTCCCCCATTTTAAGGCTATTTGACTCTTCTCCATTATAATTAATGGTATAAATATATTACACAAATTCAGATATTCAACAGATGTCGCCTGGAACGCAGAGGACATTCTCACAGTTCTTAATGCTTATTAATATCAGGAATAACAGCTCTTTTCAATGAGGATATATATTTCAACTATTCTTGACACATGAACTTCTTTCAACTATACATATCAAATGAGATTGACACATTTAAAAATGTATGAATTATTGTTATAGTTTTTTTAAAGGTGCTAGCATATTATAATCGTGATTACTGTTACAAAAAAACAAGAGAGATTTTTTAGAGTGATTACATATGAGAAATTAATAGAGGATAGAACTATACTTAAAGAACTCTGTGACAAGTGCAAAAAACAAAACATGAAAAGCATCTCCTTGTTAAATTTGGATATTATTGCCTCTAGCAGCAAGTTAAATGTGGAAAAGATAGTACATTTTGTTTTTTAAACATTATCAAATTTAGGAAATTATGAAAATGATAGAATTTTGAATACTTTAGCAAGGAAATTTCCATGTGTATCATAATAAAAATTGTATGTGTATAAGATATTCTTATTTTAGTCATTAAAATAATTTAAAACACAACTATATGTCATCAATCTAACTGAGAATTATAATTTGCCTATATTTAAAAATATGATAAGAACATTTAACATGCATATATTTCAGGGCACTGAAAATTAAACTTTCAGAATGAATTAAAATATAAAGTATGTGTTAATAATTATTAAAATATTTAGCAAAAGTATCCTTGGTTTTCCTTCTAAGTAGTTCTCTATATTTGAATAATTCTCACTATTATATAAAATTATTTCCTTAGCTCATATACATCATCTTAGACAGTTAGGCATTAACATAGTAAATCTTCATCATAACAATTATCTCTATTCCATAATGCAAATTTTAGAGAAATTCAATCTTTAATAACACATATGCAGTATGCCATTATCTCTATATGTACACATGTAATATATATATAATTTATATCGAGTTTTGCAGTCATGCAATCAACCAGCATTCTGAAATGAGGAAAACAAAATATCCTGACTTTGATCTGGAACATCTGAGCACAATCCATGGCTTTGAGATGTTAGAAAAGTTACATTAATTGAGAAAGTGACTCAATCTCTTCAAATTCCACTTTTCTTACTTGGAAAAAAAATATGCTTAAACTTAACCATCTCTTACTTTTAGTTAGTGACTGTCAGAGTATTTCAGACAAACATGGCATGCATAATGGTGAAACATAATGTTTCCTTTCATCAATAAATAATAATGATGCATTATTTGCAACAGTCAGATATACTCTGATGCCTCTTGCTTCTTTGTGGAACAATAATCAACCTTAGTTTGTTACAACCTGGAATATAGTACAATAATTACAATGGTTCTTATAAATTTTTCCAAAAACAATAACAATACTTTGACGTTAATGTTTTTAATCTATTTTTAATATAATCAAATACAAAACAACATTTTATAGTTAAATAGACAGATTATATAATAAATATTGTGAGAAGTTCTTAATACATTCTTCTACGAAAGTAAATTAACCTGTAAACATGTTCAGCCCAAGTTCCATATAAAAGAAGAAAGAAGGAAGAAGGAAGAAGGAGGAGGAGGAAGGAGAAGGAAGAGAAGAGAGAAAAAGAAGAGAGAGGAGGAGGAGGAGAAAAAGGAGGAGGAGGAACAGGAGGAAGAGGAGGAGGAGGAGGAGGAAGAAAGGAAAGGAGGAAGAGGAGAAGGAAGGAAAGAAAGAGGAGGAGGAGGAGGAGGAGAAGAAGGGTTTCTGAGCAGCATGAAATGTACTGGTGTTGAGAAATCATAAAATTGTATCTTTTGAGGTAGGTGTCTTTTTATGCTCTTTATTGACAGTTTCTGCTACATTGCTTTTGAGGCAAAAGTAAATTTATTGACCTAATCTACTAACTAATACAAGTTTTTTTTTTTTCCTTTGCATCCTAGTCAAAATAGCTTTAATTGAGATCTTCTTCAGAATGATATTGCCTTCAAGTTGATAAAAATCTTTACTGGGAGTGCTTTATTGTAGGTAATACAGTTTCTTACATTATCTACACTTAAAGTTTTCAAATATAAAATAAGACAATAAAAAGAAAGAGATAAGAATAAGATAGAAAAATAAACTCTAGAAAACTGTTAGAGGAACAAATAGGTTTTTGTAATTTGGATCATAAAAGGGTACTTTAAGGTACAAAGTTAACAAGGACACAGACAATGTTTCCATGTAAATAAATATATTTATAGTTTTATTTTAAAACTGTGGTTTAAATCCAGCATTTGATCATGTATATTATATGTCACATAATGATTCAAATAATTTAAGACATTTTATAACATATCTGAATGATACAACCATTAATCACGATTATTTCATTTCATCTCTTCAAAATAGAGAACTCAGTAAAACCTGCTTTCTTTTCTTTAGCAATATTACCCTGCATCCTGCCCACAAGACTGAGCCACTCTGTGCTCCATCACTGATCCTTGCCACCTGGCCATTTGATAATTAAAGTGAACTATTATAGAAAGTCAATAAACAAGGACACATCAAAATCAGGTAGGGTTGCCAAGTACAGAAGACAGGCTTTCACTTGTGACACACTCAACAAACTTCCCTCAATATAAGGTCCACATCTAGTAAATTTTCTTCACTTGTTTAGAGAAATAGCTTTCTGACTTCCTGTAGTTAGAATAAGACACTTCATTATTTATTCCATTTGAAGACATAGTTAGTTCATCTTTTAGTCTCAATGGAAGGAAAAGAAATAAATAGTTTAGTTCTTCACTAGAAACTGTCCCACTAGAATGGAGAAACTGGAAGCATTATTTTCAAACTTATCCAATATGCATAGAATATGTGGTAAAATTAAGTGAAAACTATAATCAGAGAGACAAATGATATGGATGAGAAAGTTGAACAAAAAATACGTACTGCCAAGTGGAATATTACATTCTAGAATGAGGTGTACACAGAAATAATTTTTAAATAAGTCTATTTTTGTTTTAAAAATAAAACAAGAATAAGGTAGGAATATGTTAGTAGAAACTTCATTCATCAATATTTTATGCAATTTGGTACAAATGCAAAGAGTGTGAAATATAATGAAATGAAAACATTTCTGTATTACATATTCAAAGAAAGAGCTCACATATGGAATAATGGAAAATTAATTATATTCGATATTTAATAGGTCAGTGATTCATGATACATTCCTTATGGTCAAATAATGATTTAACTTAGGTTGAAATTATGTACTGGTTTAAATAAACCTTCAGTGCATGTAGGATTCCACAGGGCCTTGAAAAGAAGAAAACAAAAATAAATAAATGAATGACATCAAGTTAATAAAACAAAATAAAATGAAATTTAATATGAACATAGAAAATGTTGAAACACTTAAATAAAAACAACAACATAAAACTGTTCTATTTATGATTTTCTAAGTCAAAATTGCTATTTTATTTAAATTTATTAAAAAGTTTATATTAGTAATGCTTACAGGCTCCCAACTTCCAGTTAAATACACTTTACTAACAAATACAATGTGAAAGAGGAAAGATATATGGACTAAATTTTATTATTTCCTTGGTATTGTAAGTAGAGTCAAAAATAACAGTTTTATTCAACTCTTTCCTTTATATATTCCTCAAGTAGAAAACTTCAAGAAAATTAAATAATTAAATAATTGGTCAGTCTCACATGGTTCTCCTGATATTTTTGTAAATCATATTTAGTTACCATCCCGGTTCTAAACACAAATCTCCAACAGAATTTTGTCAATCAGAAGCAATTATTTTCATTATTTTTAAATCTCAATACTTCATTGTAGTTTTAAGTGACAGGAAACTAAAACATTTAAAAATCTTTCATTTAAAAAAAAAAAAGAAATCTATTGTTCAGATAATATGGGTAAAAAGAAATACAGGATCCAAGAAGTATAGAATATGTTACCTGCCCCCAAGGAATGTAGAATTTAGTTGCACAGATATAAATACAAAAAAGATAAACTATACTACTAGATGATAGGTTTTATGTGAATATATAGGAGATATATATATGTATGCACACATATATATGCATATCTATACATATATATATATATATATATATCAGTATGTATTGAGAACTAATAATACATAACACTGACAATAAGACAAAAGGTTATATAGGACTGATAACTGCTGAGGCAGTTCTATAACATGAGAGATCACTCCTAGTTTGGGTGATCAAGTCAAGGATATGAGATAGAGCTTGGCCCAAAATGAGAGATATGTTATAGGAGAGGGGTAGTCCAGATAAAATGATTAAAAGCAAAGTAAAAGAAACAAACAAACCAAAACACTAAATAACTGAAACGAGATAAAGTAATTTATGCTGGAGTAGTTTAAGTGCAATAAAAAAATTTATGTTTAGGAACAGTAGGAGCTAAAATTGCATAAATAGTAAAAGGCATTCATTTTAGCAGCTATGGATGCTAAATTGAGGTATGTGAATTTTATCCTTTAAGCCTAGTGAGCCCTTGAGAGAGAGGAAGAGAGGGAGAGGGGAGAGAGAGGAGAGAGAGAGGGGAGAGAGAGAGGGGGAGAGGGGGGAGAGGGGAGAGAGGGAGAGTTTTAAAGTAGAAATAAAACACAATGGAAGTTGTGTGTTTTATTTTTCTGTTTTTGCATATTTATTTGTGGTGTTATATAGATTAAAATGTGCACAGCCTGTGCATAGGCGCACAAGACCAAAACCAACATGAAGAATTCCTAAAGCAGCGAGGAGTATTATAATACTTTCCGTCAAGATGCTTATTCAGGTTTAACTGTTGACCTGTCACTCAAGTTACAGTTCAAGGGCAGCATCCTCAGAAAAGTCTTCCCTGATAAGTCTTTTTTAGGCATAAGATCTCCTGTTAACCTGATTTGTCCCTTAATGTCATCTTTCTGCTTATTTCCATCATGTTTCTTATCACTGTGAAATTCTGTTTAGTTCTATCATTTCTAATTTATTTGCCTTCATCCACTAGAATATCAGGTTTATAAAGAAAAGAAACTTGTCTATTCTCACTCACTGCTAAAATCTCAGTGCCTGGAATATTCTCTTTTTATTTTTATTAAATGACTGTATACATGAAAAGGGTTAAATATCTTATGATGAAAGGAACCACAGGTCTATAACTGTATATTATACATAGAGGCAGATGTATATTTGCCAACTAAACATGTTCTTTAAAAAAAAAAAAAAAGTCTACAGAATCATTAAAATTAACAGATGCCCAGTGCTCAGTATCTGCTCTCCAAATGCTAGTTGAATCAATGTGAAAAAAGTATTGGGAAAATATTTTTATAATTTACGTATTTTAGAAATCTGAATTCTGCTTTCCAAATCACAGTCTAAACCTAAGTCAGCCCACACTTAAGGGAAACACCTCACTGTTCACAAAACTTAACATACACCAACCAAAATCCTCCAACTCAGCTTTAGCAAGCTCACCTTACCCTATAAAACAGGACTTCCTAGACAATCATGCTCTATTTTATCTTGCTGCTTCTAACACTGTATAAAACTTCTGGGCAAGAGCCCAAAATCCCCCAGGGAAAAGTAACCTATTTGTGAGGTACTGCACTCCACAAACGATGGACTGTTTTCACTTGAATAAAAGACTTAAACTCATTACTAAATTGTATTTTTATCATTTGACAGATTGGCAACTAGGATAGAATCTGAAGATCTCAGCTGAAGATTCTGGGTGTGGCTCCCAGATGCAGGTGAAGGTACCTACAGAGCTTTTTTGGGTCGCTGGCCTTCAAGGATCTCTAGTAAGCTTCTCTCAGATGTAGCTCCTCTTATTTTGTGTTCTGAGCTCTTTGAAGTTGTTCTAATTCTTTCAGTTGGAAAATCAGGGTGGAGGAGATTTCAGATTTTTACAGGGTAGAAACTAGAGTGTGAAAGACTCCAGATTTTTACAATAAGACTCATAGGTCTCAGGAACTGTGCACAAGCAGCCAGAAACAGTAAATCTTCTCAAATTAGGAAGCATTATTTCAATGAGAGAAAATAATGAACACCACTCAATCTAAAGAAAGCAGGGACACCTTCTGGGATTTCTGTCCTTTTTGTGATATAGAAATAAGGTACAAATAACTGTACATTTCTAAAACACTGGCAAAAAATAACCAAAAGTCATTGAGAATTACAGTATCCATTCTGGGGCTCTTATAAACTAGACACAGTTATATATACTTATGAAGAGCTTTTGAATGTAGACACTCAAAAACTAAATAAAAAGAATGGGATACTTTCTTCAATCGGTATGCTGATGTCTAACGAAAAGCTACTGAATCAAAAGTCATGTCTCTTAAAGATTCCTTACAAAAAGCTACCATCCAGTTAAAACAAGAGAAATCTAAACAATCAGAAAGACACTCCACACGTGCCTCTAATCAGGACTGTATCCTTTCCTTTCACGCTCTCTCTTCCTAACAGCCCCGAGACTTTCGACTCACTGTTGGGGCTCCCTTCTCATTCTGAAGATCTTATCACTCAATGCCCTTTTAACACTCAGGCCAATAAAAAATCCTAATAAAAACAAGGATGCCTTTAAATTTATTCCCCAAACCACTTTTACACTATGGCCCAGGTCTGAACTATGAGCCATAGTAAAAGACTTCCCTAAATCAAGGAATATCCTCAAAAATTAACTGAGGAATTTAGAATCATGGTTAATGTTTATGACTTAGGACTCAGGAACTTGAAAATGGTTTAGAGAGGCCGACTGGATGAAACCTAAAGGGGAACTTAGATCAGAAGCCAAGCTACTGCCAGAGATGCTAGATGAGCTCGCAAAATGGCTCAGAATTTTTTAAAGGCCATTCCCAGAATATTCCCACTAAGTACAATTTCAACTCTTGTACACACAAAAAAAGAATGAATCAGTAGATTTTAGAACTAGATTCAAAACTTTATTTCTGAGGCATTCAGGTTTTACTGAAATAACTTCCTCAAATCAATCTGCCCTCACTGTCCCTCTTTATAAGCAGCCTCTTCCTGGATCTTCCCAGTATGATCCAGCATAATAGACCAGAATAGAAAAGTCATGACTGGTGATGAAATTTGTATTCTGGCTGAATATTTTTAACATACTTTAGAATTAAGAGAAAAAAGCAAAGCTACCAAATTCACAGCCCTCCAGATCCAACAATTTCAAGGGTTTCAGTTAACAAACAAGTCATCTTATCATTTTAAATTCAAAAGGCCTGACCTATACAAGCCCATGTCACATCTCTGAACAGACAGGATACTGGAAAAGGAACTGTCCCCAAAGAAAACACATGCTGAGACCATCTTTCATACTTCCAGACCACCTCAAAGATGTGGCTCCTAGAGAAATATACAAAAGCTGGTTCCTATAGCTCCTCTAAGTGAATACAGTGAAATTCTAATAAAAATAAATGAAGAAACGTATATAGCTTTAGTAGATACTGGAGTGACCTTACCTATGTTAAGCCCCATATTTTTAAAACAACCAGCCCTCCAAGTGAAAAACAATATAAAATAGTGGGCGTTTCAAAGATACAAAGAGACTACGCATCAAAACCAGATGACCCAAGGACAATCATACTTTTCTTCTTTATTATTCAATCTCTTTGAATTTAATCAGTCAAGACCTTTTATCTAAATTATAAGGGCACAAATTTTACTACCAATAGAGAAATACCCCTTGAATTCCCTGACCAATCTGAATCAGAATTATTATATGCCCTATAATTTATTCTAGATAACACTGAAGATGAGTCATCCTTTGAGACTCTGGAGTTGTCTGAAGTTCCCCAGACTTTTTGGGCAACTTCATTATCAAACATTGGAATAACCAAGAGTGCTGAACTCATAAAAATTGAAAGAGACTCTATCAAACTTTTACCTCAATTGCCTCAATATACATTAAAACTAGAAGCTATGCAAGGACTCACCCCCACTGTCAATTTTTTAATTTCCCAAAGGTTATCTGCCCCTTGTATCAGCCCTTGTTTTTTTTTTTTTTTAATGGAAGAGTTCTAAATTGCAAAGTCGATTTTCCTGAGGATGAGCCATGGAAGAATTTGGGGAGATCCAGGATTCAGGACAGGTGTTCAAAAGTGGGTACACTGAATGAACTAAAAGGATAATCTTTTTCCTGATTTTTCTGGTCTGGGAGGCAAAGGGCTGGACTGCAAAGAATGTTCTTCTCCTCCCAGAGACCCAGAGGAGAGACCTGAGCTTACTCTCTCTTCATAACAATGTTTTCATCCCAAGCCAGATGTTAAAGCACTCTCATTTTTATCAATTAAGAAGCCCAAAGGGCAAGGGTGACGACTCGCCTAAGATTTAAGGGAGATAAATAGAATTGCAATTCCTCATTTTCTGGGGGACCCAATCTAAACGCCTTATTATCACAGGTCCCACCATATCCTAAATGACTCATTATAGTAAACGTATGTTCATTCATCTTTCTCTAGCATTCCTGTGGTTCCAAATAGCCAGTATTTATTTGCCCTTATATGGAACAACAGGCAATATACCCAGACCATAATGCCTCAGGGATTTACTGACGTACTCACCTATTTTCTCAAGCCCTGTATTAAGATCTAAGCACCCTATAATTCCCACAGGGGCCCTCATTGTTACAAAATGTGAGTGATCTATCGCTATGTTCTCCTACTTAGGAAGTCTCTAAATTAAATTCTATATATTTACTTCAACAGTTGGCAAACAAAGGTCACACGGCCTCAAAGGAAAACCGTCAGTTTTGCAAATAGGTTGTTCACTATTTAAGACATGACTTAAGAGTTCAGCGGATTTCACTTTCTCCAAAGCATATACAATTAATACAAAATTTTCTAAAACCTACCACAAAAAAAAACAATATAGAGGGCTTTTAGGCCTGGCAGGATATTGCCAGCTTTGAGTTTCTAATTTTTCCTTGGCAGTTTCCCCCTTTCATGCACTCACCAAAACCTCAGCACTGGAACTGCTACAAAGACAAGCATGACTAAGCATTTACTGAACTTAAGACAGCCCTCCAAAATCCTCCAGGATTGGCCCTACCAACTCTGACAAATGTTTTACCTTATTTGTCCATGAGTGGAATAATCAGGATTTAGGAATTCTAATTCAAGACCAAAGTGGAAGAATGATACTTATTGAATATTATAGAATTCAGTTAGACTCGCTAGCTAGAGCTTACCCAAAGTGCCTTAAGTGTGTTGCAGCTGCAGCTAAATTAGTAGAAGTCTCAGCAGATCTGACCATAGGAAACGATGTTCATCTCCAAACACCTCATGTTTTTCAGAGTCTTCTAAACTTGGCTGTAACTGAACATCTTTCCTCAAGTAGACT
Organism: Pteropus medius; assembly: GCF_902729225.1. NCBI lineage: Eukaryota > Metazoa > Chordata > Mammalia > Chiroptera > Pteropodidae > Pteropus > Pteropus medius. The sequence goes on along the minus strand of NW_024351730.1, from coordinate 35,647,054 downwards.
CATAACTTATGATCAACTACTTTTATCTCCATCTAATATATATCTTAAATATAACTTTAATCCTGCTACCTTATTTCTCTTATCAGGTAAGGGAGAAGAGCATCATCGTGAGAGTTATTTTCTAATTAGTTACTGCACGTCTACATTTAAAGCATATATTCCCACATAACCCATATTTAATTCAATATGTGGATGGATCCTATATAGAAAACAAACAGGGAAAATATTAAAATATTCAGTAAGTCATTATTGAATATGAGTTAATTGAATGCAGACTTCTCTTACAATGCAATTCAGCACAACAGGAGGAATTACTTGCCTTGACCAGAGCGTGCATACTCATTCAAGAAAAATCAGTTAACATTTACACTGACAGCCTCTATGCCTTTGGCGTGGTTTTGGAATGTTATGAAAACAAAAAGGCTAATTTCAAGCAGGACTCCTATTAAAATCGGGGTACAAGTAGAAGACTTTCTGCCTGCCATTCTACTCCCTTCTAAGCTCACTGTAATTAAGATTGAGGTTCGCACTAAGAGTATTGAGTCCAAGTACCAGGGAAATCCACTGGAAGATTTTCAGGCCAAATCTACTGCATCCAGAGATTGATGAAATCCACTGCATGGCTCAAAGGCCCATTAATTTCCTAACTCAACTTCACACATCACAGGTCATCATTTCACAACGAAGTACTTTCCCTCTAGGGAACAGCAAAACTGAAAATCAAAGGGTTGTAAATTCAATGAGTCCTTCAAGCTCTAGAAGGTCAGGAAGCCTGCCTGGTTCTCCCAGATTTCCTCAAGATGCCCCTAACTCCACACCTGACATTCCATGACACACCAAGGGGCAGAAAAAAATCACCCAAAGTAAGGGACCATATTGGTGGGAAAATTGCCATTAAGGCTACATCTACAGTTTTTAACTGGTGCAAGACCTGTCAAACTCATAATCCTGGTGAAACCATCTAAGTTTCAGGAAGAATAACTCTGCCCCTGATGAGACCACTTGAACATTTGCAAATGGATTTTATTCATTCGCTCTGGCACAAGGTTATCAGTATGCATTAGTCATTGTTCACTTATTTTCTGGATGGGTTGAGGTCTTTCCCTGTAGAAAGGCCAATACGCTTACTATTGAAAGGAAAAAAACTTGTAGAAAATGTTACCCCACCTTGTGATATACCTAGAGAAATTTTCAGCAACTAAGGGGTTATTTCACCAAATTATGCAGGCCCTCAACAAGATGCGCACGCCCCACAGCATCGTCACTGCCCCTGCCGTTCTCAATCACCAAGAAAAGTTGAAAAAAAAACAATAACCAATGGCATTCTCAAACTTAACTATCAAAGTTTTCAGAATCCATAGAACTGCCATGGCCTGACAATTTACCTTTAGCTCTATTTACTCTACAAAGCACACCATATGGAACTCACAAATTAACTCCTTAGGAAATTGTCACAGGAAGACCCATGTCTCTTATGGTCAAACCTCATATTGACACTATTCTGATATACCCTGACATAGCACAGTATTTCAGATCTCTTATGTATTATTCCAAAGCATATTTCCAACAGCTTAAAGAAGGCTTTCCTAATCTATATTCCATGAGCTTTCCTCCTTACAAACTAGAACTCAAGTCTTTGGGAACAGACGTTAAAAAAAAGTCCGCTTTTGCCCCTCAGTGAAAGCGACCCTATCAAGTGCTCCTCACCACCAGCATGGCAGCCAAGTTTCAGGGCATTGGACTCTTGATCTATATTTCTCCGCTGAAGATAGACTTGGACTCCCACCACTGGCCTTCAACTCCAGATTACATGAAGTAGACGACTTCCACCCAAGGTACCAGATCATAACTTCTTTAACTTCAAGCATAAAGTCCTTTTTCTCCTTTTCTTTGTCATTGGCCCAGAAAGAACACTGTCATCTGTATCTCCCAGAACACTGTTGAAGGAGTTAACTTTTCAGACTATAGGACTGGTCATCAAAAAACTCTGATCTGTCCATGATGTAACATACATATTGGTGTTCCCTGTGTCCCTTTTTCTTCCATCCCCATTGTCACCATAAACTACAATCAACTTCCCTTAGGAGTTACTTACAAAATCCAACTTTTAAAGTTAGAACTTCTCATGCTTTGCTTTAACTTCTCTTGTTATAACTGCACGAGCTCAGACAGACAGGAATACTTTTAAAAACATCAATACATGCTCACCACCTCATTCTTATGATTATCCAACAACAAACTGCACATAGAACTGCAAATTTTTCCATAAGTGCCCACTTCTGCAGAGTTTAGAATTTTTATTTTAGAAAATTATCTTCCCAAACTAGATGAAAATCTAACTGCTCCATCATGCTTAATTGGGAAAATGAAAAATTCTAAGCAAATAAATCCATTAATGACATTACTTTAATGGGAGAAGAGTATTCTCCAGAAGGGTTTATTTTCGTTTGTAGCAGTTTTAGGAAAAACATTCTTTTTGGGCCTATGAATGCCTGGATGGCTGGTGCTTAACCAGAGAGTGCCATTTTCACTATCTAACTGTATCCCTAACTTTTCATAATCAAACAGACTTCTCAGTGGTCAACTCCTCTCAATTTGAATTATTGAACCAAACAGGAACTACCAAGAGGCATTCATGATTCCAAAATCAATTCCTTTGGTAGGTCCCTACTCCCTCGTCTAGATGTAAGTGCAAATAAGGTTATGATTATGAATCTCTCCTTAACTCTTGAAGATAACACAGAATCTGCTGCTAAAGTAATAGCTGCCCCCCTAAAATCTCTAGATTCTGTGACCAAAGAAGTTCTTGATGATAGAACAGCCCTTGACTATTTATCGCTGAGCAAGGAGGTGTCTGTGCTGTGGCCAACACCACTTGCGACACTTGGATTAACACTTCTGAGGAAGTTGAGAATCAGAATCACAGAATAAGCCATTTGGCTTGAGAAAGTTACTTTTACAGTGGAGTCTTTTCAATTTGATTTTGGTTTGAAACGTGGGGACCACGGCTTTGGAATGCCCTACAAATGTTGGGTATTATCCTCCTTATAGTCATTCTATAAGGTACGCTGCATACATGTAGCTGCTGGAAACCAGACAAATAATCTCTCTTTACCTAGAATGCCAAAAATGAGATGAAGAAAAGAGTCAACTCAGGCAGAGACCTCAATATCTTAATCCATGATTTCCAGTTTGAGATAGAGCCTGACTCCAAAATAAAGAGCACTAATGCCTTAAATTTCGATCAATACTCTAAGTACAACTCTCAGTAAAATTAAGAGTATTGATCAGAAGGAGGCAACTGATAAAGGAAATTTGTATATTGGAACCCACAAAATGGAAGTTACTCTAGTGGCCAGACTCACTTCTTAAATCTAAACCTAAGTCAGCCCACCCTTACAGGGAAATACCTCATTACATACACTGACCACCATCCTCCAACTCAGCTTTAGCTAGCTCACTTACCCTAGAAGACGGGACCTGTATAGCTACCTTTCCTCACCAGGAAATCCTCGAACACCTAGCCAATCATGGCCCATTCTGTATTGCTGCTTCTAATACTCTGTAAAACTTGCTCTTGTCCAAAATCCCCCCAGGAAGAGTGTTTTCACTGCTTGTGAGTTACTGCATCCCACAACCCATGGATTGTTTTCCCTTGAATAAAGGACATTAAACCCATTATTAAATTGTATTTTCTTTGTCATGTGACAAGTGTATCTTAAGCCTTCTGACATTCAAATTTTTAATAAAACTCTAATCTAGCTCCACTTTATAATATTTTAAAATATGTTAGTAAAATAAAGAGGAAAATATAATAAGTTGAATATGTTCAGAGACACAAATATCACTAAAGTATATGATACTAACATTTCTCTTGCCATAATAATTTATAATATTCTAGTACTTGTCATACAGTGAGGACAAAAAAAACCCCAATACTTTTTTGTCATTTTTAGCTAGCAGAACACGAAGAGGACTGCAAGGAAATATTAAAGTTCAGCTAATGAGAATAAATGATTCCCTATGACTACTCTGTAGAAGACAGCAATAATTAAAAAAAAAACCACAATTCTCTTTATGATTAACCACTATGGCGATATTGTAAATCAGTTACAAAACAGGTAATCTTGGGCTTTAAACATAATGCATTCAATATATTGTCAAATTAGAAAAAAAAACTCCAATACTAAATATTTACTTTAAATAATACTTTAGAAGCGTTTTAATTGTTTCCTCAAAAATTTCCAAGTTATTTTATTTTGCGTAAAAGTAATACTTGAAATTAAATACAATGTACAAACATAATTTCATATCATTATGGCAGTGCTAGGGAGTTTGCTTTTTTAAAATAATATATTTCTACACTGAAATTACAAATGTATTACTATAAAGGCACATATGTTCAATGCAAAATGTGATAAAAAGAGATAAGTAGAAATATGGATATAAAATAATTTATTTCTAACAACCAGAGGTGGTCACATCAACTTTTGTGTATTTATTTTCACATTTTTTCCTTACTAAAATGAGACCATACAGTACATTTTTTAAGTTACTGTACTTGCTTTCCTGCCCAGGTAAGGACATTTATCTTTCCATATCAATATATTTTCACTTTATCTAATAGCTATCTTTGTTCAAATTTCCTCAAATATCCTTCTAAGCACACCTAAAAATAGAAAAACTGGTACCATTAACACCTGCATAGCTACTACCTAGACTCAGTAATTAAGAGTTGCCATAGTTGTTTTTCTATGTTTCTTTTTTCTCTCTCTACACACACACACACACACTTTACACCTGCCACACACACACACACACCACAGATTTTGTTGTCATTTATGTCTCTTTAGTTTGTTTAATTAAGATAATTCCCAATTTTTAATGGCACTTTCCTTCTTTAAGAGTACGTATCAGTTGTCTCAGAATACTGTACATTTGGAATCTGTCTGATTGACTCATGGTATTGTTTTACATATCCATCGACCTCTTGTGTGTTGTATACTGAAAGTTAGGTCTATAAGCTTAAATCATTTCAGGTTAAATGTTTCTGACTATTGATTTATACTCTTTCAGTGGGCATAGTTAAAAAATATTCTTTAGTAAATATGACTTCATGCTGGTAGCTTCTATTTAAATATATTATAGGGTTCTTTCCCTTCAACTTTTTTTTTATTTTCATGATTAAATTTCTTTTCTCTCATCTTGGAACCTTGAGTTTTACTAAAGTTCAATTTAATTATTAGTTGAAACTTACAATATACATAAATAGCTTCAAAATTATTTTAACAGTAGCAATATAATTTTACTACTGAGTCAAATTTTAGAGTTTTCTGCAGTTCTCTTTTTCCTTAGACTATGGCCAACTAAAGATGACCAGAGAAAGTGTTCCAAATTAATTTTTCAAAAATATATTTTCCTGTGGTGATATTAGTTTGATGTACAATTAAGTTTATCTATTTCAAGAAGATTTTAATCTTTTAGTTTTCTTTTTTCATGAAAAGTATATTTAAATATATATTCAAAATATTTCATTTTATTGTCATGTCTTCTACAGTGATCTAAATTTCTCTCTTGCTCTCCCTACGGGTAAATATTTTTATTATTCTGATTTTTGTTACCTGTTCACACAGAAAATATTGCAACTGCTTCATATCTTGATTGTTTCATTTATTAACATAGTATAGAAGTTATACCATATCAGAATAATGATGTTCGCCCTCCCCTCTTTTTTGCCTTTACAGCCCTCCATTTTGTGACTAGGAGCCATTACAAAACAGATTCCCCTCCATTGGACATATGTGTTATTTTCCAACAAATTACAAATAAGGTGCTTAAAGGAAAACCTTATGGAGATGCTATTTTGTATATATGAATCTGTATATTTAGGGTAGACTTTTAGGGATAGCATTGCTGGGTGGAGGAAAAAATATATATATATAATTTTGTTACATTTTTCAAAATTCCCCTCTATAGAAATTTATGCCATATGGTGATACTGTTCTTTAAAAAAAATATACACACATATATATATTTAATGTAAAGTTTAAATGTTCACATGATTGAATGATATCTAGTCACTGAAATTATGAAGTAAAAATTTATTAATATTACAGTAAAGTAATTTTCATTATATTTGAAATGCCAAAAGTATATGTAAATATATGTTTATGTACATGTAATACATATATAATGATTTGGTGTTTACATGTTTATTCTGATATACTAACAAATCAAGATGGAGTAAAAAATTTTTAAAAGAGCAGAAAATAACATATACTCACAAGTAATTTTTGTATATTTTTATGATTTACATTGAGTTTCTTTTACTTTCATATTGCTTAAGACACAAAGAGTGAGTCATTAATGATATTTCCTGAAAGTAGAAAAGTTAATCCTTTCAGATTCAATTAGGGTTTGTAGCAACTTTCCCATAAATTAAAAAAGACTTCTAAGTAACATTTTTGGAACAATATTAAGTGTTTCTTATAATCTTAAAAGTTGAAAAACACTATACTTCCAGTTCTACATTAGTCTTTTCTTAGGCTTAAAAAATAAACAATTCATCAATTTTTTAGGTTATACTTAATGCAATGCAAGAAAATGATAAACCACTTTATAGTACTTTTCTTCTTGAAAAGTACTTTATCTGAAACAAATTTTCCTCTAATTTGATGGATTAAATCCAAATCTTAAAATTATAAAAAATATCTACAGAATAATGACAAATCTGAAGAAATTGATATGTAAAGAACTTTGACTCTTCTAAGTAGTCTCAACTGCAAATTAAGCTCTTTTGGTATAAATTTTCTCTATAGTAACTCAGCCTTATAAATTTCAAATATCAATTAACATCTTAACAATGTGGTGTCATATAAAAGTATCATTTCCTGGTATTTTTACTTTATAGAGCATGAGGTAAATGTTATACATGTGGCTCTTTTTAGGAAACTTTCTGTAATGCAATATCATGAAAATTTCCACTTCTTTGCCTATTTGGTATGAAGCCAAACATTTATGAAACTTTTTTTCCTTTAGCTGTTTACAGTGTTTCTGAAAACACTTTACACTTTATTTTAAAACACTTGTTAAAGAGAACAGCACAGGCCCCAAATGTGTCACTTGTGCTAAAGCCCGTGACACTAAACCTAGATTTAATACCTCACCTAATTGGTATTGCAACCTCTCCCAAGAACATAACCCTAATCAACCAGTCTGGAATTTTCTGATCAATGCTGATGAGGTAATTGGTCATGTGGGACCTCTCTATACCCCACAGAAAGAGGCAATCTGCATGATAAAAAATCTTTGCTGCTCCTTTCCTCTCAAAAGATGATGCCCAAGTCTAAAAATAATCCTTTTTCCCTTGTTATGAGCTCCCTTGCCCCACCTTTCCTCCTATAAAAACCTTCCATTTATAAAACCCCTTGGAGCACTCTTCTAGTTGCTAGATGGATTGCCCTAGGATTCATGAAACACTTAATAAAGCCAATTAGATCTTCAAGTTTACTCGAATGAATTTTGTTTTTTAACACACTAATTATCTATTATTGTAATGTCTTTTTCCCCCTAAAATCACTAACAGAACTTTTATTTGCAGAAGGTACAAGCTAGTGAAACAAGCTTGCCACCCTCAAATATGCTTTTTTAGCACAAATATTATCCTGAGCAGGTTATTTTTAAGAAAGTGAAGACATAAGAAATAGCTCTGAAAACAGTAAAATTTATCTTTTGTAAGAGACATTTACACTTATAAGGAAAATCTTTATTTTTAAGGGTGTCTCCCTCTTAGTACCAGAAAGTGAAGGATGATGTAATCTTTAGAAACTCATCAGTGGAGGAGGTACCCATTTAAATCTGCAAAACTGTAAACTTGTTTATTGTACTTTTACTGGTAACCTCCTATACTGGTGTAATCATGCAAAAACTTCACTTCTTTACAATGACTTTTTTCTTTTTTCTTTCTACTTGATTCAAACTGGCCTTGTCTAGCCTAATAACATTGTTTTCTTTCCTCATCCTTCCAACTTTGCACATGTTGCACATCAAGCCCGTAGGACATCAGATTCTGGTCAGCATCAAACAGTCTTAGGAAAAAAAGCCTCAGGTCTGTTGACTACAGAAACAGAGTTTCAGTCAAACTAAAGATAACATCTTGACCTCAGTTGTGTTTCAGCTCCAGATCAGTAAAGGCAAAATGCAATGCCATGACTGACAACAGGGCCTTGGCCAATCAGTAGAGTCCATGACCCTAACTCTCTAAGTTACCATGACTAATGAATTTTCCCCCATATAATCTATCTTCTAGAGGACATCAGGGAGCTACGTCTTTGAGTGCTAGCTTACCTGTATCTCTGGGCTTGGTGTCCTTTCTTTAAATAAAACCTTTCTTTGCTGTTTGTATCTCATTTGGCTTTGAGGCAAAAAGGCAAACGAACCCCCTTTAGTTCAGTAACACTGGCCTCCCATCTTCCCCATTTCTCAACATCTTTCTTTGTCTTTAGTTGGAAATGGTATTTAAGGTGGTGGCTTGGGCCGTTTCGGGGAGTAACTCAGTTTTCCTGGGCATCTCCCATGTATGTGGGAGGTATACATGTTACTAAACTTCTGTTTTTCTCCATTAAGCTGTCTTTTATTATAGGGCATTCTCAGCCACAAACCTATAAAGGTAGGGGGAAAGTTATTTTTCCTCTACATAATTTAAACTATATAAAATACTTGTGAATTCTTTTGTCTTTTATTTTAATGAATATTTTTATAATTAAAAGAACTTTTATAGTTAACACCTAGACTTGCCTTTTCTCCCATGAGGATTTCAACCACAAATTCTCTCAACAAAAGAATTATCAATTACCTAATTCTTTGTAGCCAGAGCTGAATTAAAGACCTGGAGGCATTTCAGGAATGATATGGCTCCTAGATAAAGATTCAGGATTTTATAAAGAAGCAGTCAATGCAATACTATAAAAACAACTGCATGTTGGCACTTATATTTTAAAATCACTGGTTAGGTTGATTTGAACTTAACGCTTTGTTCTAAAAGGTACAAAGCAGTCATTTCAAAATATGTTAGATATGACAAAGTATTATAAAATAATAATACAGGATAACAATATACACTTCTGTGGGTTTTTTTGTGTGAATAAAGTAAAATAATACATATTAATTTGTTATAGATTTTTAGTATTATAAAAATATTAGAGTCTCTTAATTAATCTATTCATTTATTTTTCATCAAGTACTTACTGAGTGCTTTCTATATGTTTCCTTTACTGGCTAACCTCTGATAAAGGAGATGTGCTAATATACAATAAAGCCTAGTCATACACCTAAAGTATATAAATTTGATTCTGCCTGTGCTGGAAGAAGGGGATAGAGAGAGTACATGCTAAAAGAGAGAGAAAAAGCAAACATAATTTGCATAGCATGGTTGATTGTACCCAGCTCTCTTCTCAGTGCTTACACTAAGTGAATATACTCTGTGAAGGCTGAGTTGGCTGTTCCCTCAGGTAGTCTGTGTTCCCTTGGTGTGAAGTCTCTTATGCACTGGGTTTGATTCTAGGATTTAATGGTACAGAATGCATTTTTTCCATACTGCATGACCTCTAAATGAAGCACATATTACAAAAGGAGTTCTGACTAAAAGTGATTCTCACTTCACCTCCTTCAAGTCCCACATCAGACCTCACCCTCAGACCTGTCCAGATTACCTTGTTTAAAAGTTCTGGTCATACCCGTAACCTCCACCCCTATATTCACACTTATCCTTTCCCTGTGCTATTTTAACTTTTCACACTGCACTTAGCACCTTCAATGTACTATATATTTTACTTATTATATTTACTGTTTTTATAAATTTCCCCATACAAAATGCAAGCTCTCTGAAGGAATATGGGTTGTTTGATTAAAGGATGTATCCCAAGTATCTAGAACAAGGCCTGGCTTTCAGGGGCACTTAGTAATTGAATGCATGTAGGAATTTTCAAAAGTGATATCCTTAGAGCTACACCACTGGATAAGCTGCAACTCCTCCATTACATGTTAATAAATACTTGTGGCAAATTATCATGTTTCCTGTGTTTTTAATCAATGTTCTTGTCTGAAACTTATCCTCAATATATGAAAAACTGTAGTCAAAAGAAAACCTGCAATATATCATTTAATTTTTAATTCAGATTTTTTAATTTGTAAAAAATAAACCAAAATACCTGAGAGATAAGTAAATATAAGTAAAGTATGTGGGGGGATACGCTCATATACTAAATGCTGGGGCATGTTGTTGCACAATCAGGAGAAGTACTGATTTTAAGAAAGATGATCAGCAATGAATGGATCTTAAATAGAAAGCTTTAATTGAAAACTATAGTTGATTAGCAGGTGGGTGAGAGATCCTAATTGATAAGTTATTCAATTTTTAGAATCGGGCTTAATTCATAGGCTGACATAATATATTAATAACAGAAAATACTCTTCTGCTTTGTCTAATAATAAAAAAATTACAGTAAAAACTAATCATTCTTGTTATTTAACATGATGAATTATTTTTATATTTGCTAGAACTCCCTGCACACCGCTAACTGTGCCAGAAGGACGTCCAAAATAGAATCTAAGAAAAGTAACATAAAGTGAGAATACACAGATAATTGAATTAAGTTTTAAAAAAATATGTATTCATAATACAGCTGGTATTACTATTTCTTTTCTTAGCATATAAGTAGAAAACTGCACTTATAAAGCAAATCGCACCATTTGGAAAATGTGCTAAAATATTTGAAAACCACACAGTGGTATGAGCATACATTTCCAAACTGATTTATGCTTTACTCATATGTGATTGAGACAAAGTCTGTGTGATGCCACAATTCAATCCATTTTAAATAGGCAAATTAAAACCACCAATGACATTTAAACTAATAGTGATTACTAATAATTGAATATTTGATGAAATACCCAATAATTTCAAAACTCAAAGAAAATATGAACAAAATTTTGCAAGTTCAAGACTAATAAACATTTTTTATTACATGTAAATAAAAAACACATGCTAATGAAAAGAACCCTTATGAAACTTTAGTACTTTTGCCTAAAAGAGCAACTTAGAGACCCTATGACTATCCTGAGTCTAGTTCAGGCACTAGTTGAAAAGAAAATTTATATTTAAAGTCAATCAGCCACATTTAAAAAGCCAATCTTTTGTAGAACATCAAAAGGAAGTTAAAGAAAAAGCTATCTATGAAGATGTCAGATTAATAAAAGTATCAGAATTTTCTCAGTGTTAGAATATAAAATCTTCACTGCAGCATTTTGGTTTTTTAACCAAAATGTTATTTGCAGTTGTTCAAGCTATAAAATATTTACAGACATCATATGTGCTATGTTGAAACATCTAGTAACATAGCTGATGTAATCAGAGGAATCTACCTCTTAACGTAATCTTCTAATCGGCTACTCGACTACATCTATTCATCTTCTATACTGTTCATCTTCTACAACACGAGTGACACCTAAGAAACTATTCTTTGATCTTTCAATAAACTAAGCCTGTACAGACAGAGGAAGGTGAAAGAGTTTAAATTGGCATTGATTATTTAAGACACATTCATCATTTATTTAATAATCTCCTTCGTCACAAGAACTATTTTGTTTATAGGCTTTGCTGAGACACTGAATTTATTTTTAAATAATTCTTGCTATGTGCATTACAAATCAGAGCTCATTGTACACTAACATCAGTTTCAAGCCTCCTGATAAATCTGTTGCAGAATAGTTTATTGTAAAAACCTTTGAATTTATTCACTGTAGATTTTTATAATTTCTTTTAATAGTTTTCATATAATTAATATCTTATGGGGATTTTATTTCTCATCCTAAGACAAGTGTGTGGCAACAGCTATCTTCCCAAGTAAATTACATTAATGGATACTTGTAGTCTCTTATAGTCTGACATTCATATCACTGAAACGTTATTCATAATGATCCATAAACAACAATTTGTGGCTAATATTTGGCAGCTTTAGGAAGAAAGCAAGCGAGTAAAAGAATCATCCATAATATGCAAGATATCTATAAGATTTTTCATATTCTTTTCTGACAAATATTGCAAATTATAAATATAGTATTCTATGTGGGTATACATATCACATTTGTGAAAAATTAAAATAATGTCAAACTATATTTCCTGAGGAAAATGTGAACAAATATTATAAATTAAAAGACAAATGATTTTTATTGCACATGAAAATTTGAAAAATTATTTATAAATAGATATTGAAAAATACAGAAAATATATCCCAGTCAGGGAAAATTACACTATTGATGAATCATATATTCCAAATAGTCACACAATTCATCACATTTAAAATGCTTTACTTATTTCTAATTTGTTTATTTAAAATATTCTCTCCAGGATTTTCTATACAAAATGTTCTAAAGTTTATTGCTACAGTAACATCTAGTTACTGGTATAAGGCTCTGTATGCATATCTTTGGTAATTAATTTGCTGATTCTGATTATTATGTCCTAGGATATATCTCGCCCACCGAGAAATGTGAAACTTGAAATCTTTAGAAAAGATTATTATTCTGTGTTAATGACTACTGAAATCATAACAGACATTTCTACAAGGAGATTCTTTAAGGACTCACTACCAAAAAATTATTCTTTAATCTCAATTCAATCCAGTAAAATACACTAAGCTCTCACTGTCAGATATGAAAAGCTAGAAATTAATGGAGATTTAATAATAAGAATTAACAATGTTCATGGCTTTATTTTTAATTTTTATTTACATGTTTAGAAAACTAAATAGCACTAGTATAAGAAATTTTTGTGGCAACAAGAAAATTATAAGGCATAGATAGACAAATACATAAGAGGCTGCTAGTAGTTACGGCTTAGTTATCCCCTCACAGGTACCATTCATTTCTTAGCAAGTATTTCTTACAAGCAGTCCTAATTGTGCTACAGATCTCTTACATTCTAGATTTATATTCAGTCATTTAGATATTTAGAATTCAGTCTCCCAAACATAATTTCCTTATACTGAGTAAAATGGAATATTCCTTGTTTTTAAGAATATGTTACTTTTAATAAAAGATTAGACTTCTACAAAGATAATGGGGTAGTAAACAAATGACTTCACTTTCTGAAACTCAGTTAATTTATTTGAAAATTAAGGGGTTCGAAGTAGGAGAATTCTAAGTTAGCTTGTTGTTCCTGTATTGTATGATTTTGATACACTGGAATAAGATTTATTATATGCTGGACAACTCTCTGGTTTACAGATTGAAAAATACATAGGTTGTGATTTGTAAAATACATACTGGGTTTATATCCTAAAGACTAAATACATGAAGAACATGTATTAAAAAAATTTAAATGGAAAAGCAACTCCTTCAAAAGAGATTAATATTGAAACATGTCTTTGAATGTAATAAAAATTATTTTTTAAATATAAAACATTGACATTTAAATAATATACAACATTGGTATTCAGAAAGTATTACAGTCATAATATTGATATCTAGAATATTTAGATATCTAGAAAAAAACATTAAAATAAATGTAACAGAAAATACACAATAAAAACATAGCTTTTAATGTTTTTTTTTAATTAAATGCTGTACATAAATATCTGAAAATAATTTGCACTGAAATTCAAAACTGGTGTATTTCCTAATAACGACAAATAACTTTATATTAAATATTTTATTTGACAAGGCAACAGAAAAGCAATATCTATATTTATGTTATGTAATATAATGAGGACATGCAAATAGTCATATATTATACAACATCATAAAACAACTAATATCATATCTATTCTATTTGCACTTGTCAAAAAAGTGCTAAAAATGTTTTAAATAGAAGAGAGAATTCTCACAAATGTTACATATAAGATAAAGAAGATAATTCTATTTTTTTAATCAGAAGGAAGTTTAAAGTCAAGAACTTCGGCAAAATGAAAATTTCATAGCTGTTTTTTTAAAGATAAGTATTTGAATTGAAGTCATCCAAAATCACTCAGTGTTACTAGAAGCAATCTTGTATTCAAACTTATTTTTTAATCTTATTTTAACTTTCAATTAGATTACTTTTTGAAGCCTGCCCTAAAGCCCGAGAGCTAAAATATTATTGTTTATTTCTCTACTAAGTTGTGTTTCCTTTTATGTCCCAGTATGTAAAAATGATGTGCTTGGCTTTAGTGACTGCAAACTTTATTAAACTGTTAATAAATAAATTAGTACTCTCTTAAAAATAAATTATCCTAGTATTCTAATATGTATCATCCATGTGCCTGTGAATTCATTAATTTGAAAGACTGGATTAGAGATGTTGATTTAAAAAAAAGAAGACATTGGTATGCTAGTCAGTGTCCGTAATTATCTTTTTTAGTTCCAGAGGTATTTGGGGATTATTTAAGAGCAAAAGATGAATGGGGCACCATTACATTCTATTAAATCAATGCATGGACACAGTAGTAGCAGAGGTAAATAAGCTGTGGAGATCTGAATATCAATAAAGAAGATAAAAATGGTCTTACATAGGTACTTACATCACATCCTGGAAGTTCAGTCTGTGTGGATTTATCTACTCTTGAAGCAAAAGCCTTCTGTAAATGCTGGACTTTTTCCTGCAAAAGGAAAACAAATAAAAACCAAAAAATGCATTACTGGTTATCATGTGCTTCCATACTAACATTCCCCCTTATTAAAATTTGATTAGTGTACAATTCATGATTCTCTGTGCGCCTACGTTGTTCTGCTGGTGCTTTGCATATCAGCTTATATATTCAGAGCTTTAATTTTCAGGTCATAACCCCACCTTTGCCTTCTATTAATACAGGAAACACTGAGTCAGAACTACAGTTGAAACCTAGAGAGACAAGATTTGCTTATGCTATACTGATAAGAACAGATACTACATTTGATCTTAACCAAAAGGCCCAGAAGCGGTATTTGCTTAAATTCAAGACCCAATGTTTATACTGTTACTAATTAGCTGTTTTTTAGAAACTAAAATGATAGGATTTTACTGCTCTTGTTTTGGAGCATTTACATTTAAAATCTCAAACATTTTCAATAAATTATACCACCTAGTGAATTCCATTTCGTTTATTTTATTTTTCTCCTTCTTAATTCTCTCCTGGAATCTACACATTTAGGAATCTCTATTTTAAGGAATTTGAAACTAATCCAATCATTTTGTAACTAGGCAAGGGAAGTAATGCATGAAGAAAGTTAAGGACTTCTTCAGATCTCCAATGTAAATGCATTAATTCGGGTCTATTTATTTGACTGGATTTCTGGCTGGGGTGTTTTCTTCTCAGTCCTAAATGTGTCACTTAAAACAAAAGGAGATCTTGAACTTAATTATTATGTATTGTGTCTACTGTGAGCATGCACAGCTGAGAGTCCTGTACTCACATGATCACATCTCATCTTGAGCTTTTTACTTCTATTACCATCTTTTTTCAATGGGACCCATACAATTTAGAAAGTTTAACTTGAGAAAGTTTCCACAGAAGTTCATGTGATTCTGCTAGACTCTCTTTTTGCTTTACTAGCTTTAAAAAAAAATTGTTTTATTTTCTTTTGAATGCTTAATAAGATATATTAATGATAAACAAACAAACAAACAAACCGTGATTTAGTTCATTTTTTTCTAGGAAGTCATTAAGGACCTCACTACCAAGACCTTCAATTACACAAAGCTTATCCTTCCCTTTCTTTTCTCTCTGTTCCTCTCTCTCTCTCTACCCATCCCTCTCTATTTCCCTCAACTCTGCCTGAAATCTGCGAGTTATCTGAGTTGTTTAACAAAGTAAATATGTAATTTAGGTAAATATAATTCATTTTAACTTATTGAAATACAGAAGTCATTTTATGTATTGTTAATATTTCATACCTCCTAACTTCCCTACTACAAAATTTCTAGCGCTGCTATTCAGACAAAAATGAAATAGAGATGAGATAATTCAGGAAAATATAATGCAAGTGAAATAAAATGTTAATTGTTTAAAACGGGTAAGTGAAAATGTGGCTGCATTTTCCAAATTAAACTAAAGTGAAACATAATAAGTAGTGTTGATTTAGACTTACACTAGGGTTAGGAAAATTATAGGGAGAAGTAGAAATAGGAAAAGGAAGCAATATGTTTGTTATCACTGAAGTGATGTTTAGAAAAGTTTATCTACTTTTGAAATAGGTTAGAGTCATAAGTATCAGAAAAGTAAGTTTTGTTATAAATCTGTAGGTTTATAAATGTTTGTATATGAATTAGAGACCAAGCACAAATGAGAGTGAAGAATGGATAGCAAATGCTTCCATTATGCTTCAGCTCACATTTCTATTTTCAAGGGCTTCCATCATAAGGTTAGGAGTTGGAAAGGAGTGATTAAACTCTAGCCCATTGGTCTGAGTTCTAAGACAAGTTAAGATAAATGAAATATTCAAACAGCTTCATTAACCAATGGTTTAATCAAAGCAAAACAAATTCTAAGTCAAGAATAGTTATCTTCAGAAATTAAAAAAAATAAACAGACATTTCTAACAAAATTCATTGTTACTCTTTTGCAAGCATTTTCACAGCAAATGTCAGATTTTAATTAATTATTATGTATGCACTTGTATGTCACATTCAATAGTAGAGAGTGAATTATAAGTTTCCAATAAACTTAGGTACACATAATTAAGAATTAAATTTTATTTAGTGCAACAGTAGAAAAAAAATATGACAGCTTATGATAAATTTCTATAACAAAATTAAATTAAATATAGATTATATAGCTGTTGGAAGATAATCATTCATGGTCTCTTGCTTTTCTGTTAGATGGAAATTTAGGAATTGATAAATTTAACATATAATAAAAAAGAGTATAATAGATAATCAAATAGAAAACATACCACAAAAATAGCTATTAGAATTTTCTTAAATTTTAAAATATTACTTTACAATTAAAGGGCAAATTACAACTGAACTTAAATATAAGAAAGATAATCAGAAGGAAGCAACATGAACAGAAACAGTTGAAGTATACTGAACTTTACTCTTGACCACCAATTTACCACGTAATTTAATGTGGCTCTCTTTTAGTATCTTCTTATATAAGCAAACATTGTAATTCCTTATTCTAATCTCTCTTAGAGAAACAGGGAAGAATTGAAACATTTCAACTTCTGGTAAGTATATTTTATAAATAAATCTATGCCCTTGATAAAATATCTCATTAAGTTTCCTTTTTCACAAAGTGACAATACCTACACTAAACAAAACACACCCTTTTTTTCTCACTTAAGAATAAAACACAGATGTGCTTAGAATAAGCATGAAGTCCTTAATGCAATGATATAATCAATTTATGCAGAACAATCTATATTCTGCTTAAACTGTTAGAATCATTTATTCTTGCTAGAATATCTTTGTATTTATTTACATTATTACTCTCTTGAGTAACAAAAACAATTATAAACCAGTATTTCAAAGTCTAACAGTTTATTCATCCACATGATTTATTTTTACCCTAGATTTTAATATCTATTATCACCTACTAGAGCTGTTTAAAAAATTTATGCATGTTAAACTAAGCATAGTAAAACAAACTGAAAAGAAAATATTCAGTAATCCTAAGATATAACTCCATTTTATCTTAAATTATTATTTTAATTACCTACACAGAAGTTAGTGAAATTCATCTACAAGATGCAAAGGAGATAAACTGAAAAAATAGAACACGAAGGCCTACTTGCAGTAGTTAGCTTCAGAATCTAAATAAAAGAAAATGTATTCTTAAAAATTAGCAGAACCTGATATAGAAAATATATGTAATAGTGATTGCAGCACTACTATATACATATGTACCTTGAGGCTGAAGGAGAAAAAAAACACCTGTGTTGTTATCCAAAATTTGCAAGAGAAAGTTTTGCAAAGAGTAGGTTTGAATAAGGAAAAAAGGAATATTATAAAATGTAAAAAGAACACAGACTATTTAAATTGTATAACCATAAATTCAGATCTTAAATCATGGATCTAAAGGTTAAGTTTATGGAAAAAGAAATAGTTTTGAAAGATTGACACTCTGAAAGAAGAGAAAAGCTAACTTTTAATATTAAAATGTATTATAATTCAACACAAGAAAATTCACAAAGTGTTCTGAGTCAAGTTTAAACTAGAAATTTAATAGATCAAAAAGAATTTGAACATCATCTTATAATGGACTTCAATGCCAATAATAAAAGATTACTTAAAAAAAAAGAAAGCAAAATCTAAAGGGAAAATCATTGGGATTGTTTAATAACGTCAAATCCAAGAATTAAAAGGCAATGTCACAGAGTTCACAGAATTAAAAGGCAATGTCACAGAGACCACATTATTTTCACCCATCTTTAATAAGGGCATATCACTGAAGATATCAGTAGAATTATAAACAAGCACAACAGTGATCTAGCAAATCAAACCTCCTCACATAGAACATAAAGTTTCTTAGACATTAAAATGTATGAATATTTTCTTACATTTTGTTATCGAAAATTACTAACATATAACAAAACTAGGGAGACTAACACAAAGAATGCCTATACATTCTTCACTCAATTTCGACAATGAATATTGGTATTTAAATCAGTATTAGTATTAGCTATACACTTAAATAGCTCTACTGGTCAGTATTGTCCCTCAGCTTAGATAAGAGATGTTTGCATTAGAGAACCCGGCTCTGGAGAAAATGACAATAAATCAATAAAACAAACATCTGGATAACATATTTTCATCTAATTATATGATACCTAAACTAGGAAATTGTCTGACATCTCTACAACTCATCACTTTGAGGCTGCACTGCAGGTAATTTTAAGAAATAAGAGGGCACATTATTACATAACATTTACATAATATTTTACATTTATGGAACTAATTAATCCAGTAAGAGATTATACAAATTGAAAATATACCTAGATTTAAAAAGAGTTCATGTCACTTCATTTAAGAAAATAATAATCAAAAATGTAAATTAGGGATTTTATATCTTTGAAGATTGAAATCATTCTTGTATCTAGATACCAAATGCAATATTCTAGATGTAAAAGCATATGGACTTTTTTACTCAACAAGAACTGAATGATGCTTTTGTTTCAATTCCAGCATTACTGTTCTGTTTTTTTTTTTTAACCAAAGAACACATTATACTATATATAAATACCATTAAACAAATATATATATTATAATATAAACATTATATCATATATATTTGATTTCTTTAGTGTTTATGACAGCTAATCCATTTCTTCTAATATTTCTTCTAGTAAGGTGAAGCTAATTAAGAGAGGTCTTAGAAAGAGGGACATAAAAGAGGTGTCTTTGAATTAGATAGATCCTTTAGGAGCTAGGGGGATGAATTTTCTGGGTTAAAAACACTAGGTATTTAGTGACTGATCAGGAAAAGAATAAGAGAAGTTGGATTGAGAAATATCACCAATCACTTTGTAAGGTGTATAAATGTCTAATCACTATGTTGTATATCTGAAACTAATATAATATTGTATGTCAACTGTAATTGAAAAATGAGTTAAAATTTTCAAAAAGAGAAATATCACCTAGATGTTTGTGGTTTAAAATAGATTTAAAACATCTATTAATTACATATCAAATTTATTTCACAACCACTGCTTTTTTTATATCTATTGCCACTACCATGACCACCCACTACCTAGGGGTGAGCAGAGGAATGGAGCATTGACAAGTGCCAGGTGTGCACAAGGCACTGCTATCTTTTACCCCAGTAGCCTCTATTCTGGGTTGAATAGTGTCCTTCCCAAATTCTTATCCACCTAGAACTTGTGAATGTGCCCATATTAGGAAATAAGATCTTTGCAGATGCAATAAAGTTAAGATGACACTATGCTGGGTTAGAATCATAACCCCAATATAACTGGTGCCCTTATAAGAAGAGGGATATGTGGACACAGCAACACAGATATGCAGAAGAGAAGGATATATTAAGACAGGCAGAGATTAGAGTGATGTATCTAAAAGAAAAAGCAATGACGAAGACAGGAAGCAACCACCAGAAGCTAGAAGAGGCAATGGAGGATCCCTCCCTAAAGAATTCAGAGGGAATATAATCCTGAGGACACCTTGATTTCCAACTGCTAGGCTCCAGAACTGTGAGAGAATACATTTCATTTGTTTTAAGTCAGCCAATTTGTAGTGCTTTGTTACAGCAGCCAGAGGAAACTAAGACAGCCTCCTAACTGGTATTCCTATCTTCCCTCATACTTTCTATATTCCCTCTTATCTGTAATTAACAGCAAAGTAACCTGAAATGTGATTTGGATCACATCGCTCTCTTGTTTAAAACCTCTTAAAAATATCCCATTACAACATGGTAGCCACTAGCCACATATGACAAATGAGCACTTGAAATGTGGCTAGTCCAAATTGAGATGTGCTGTAAGTGTAAAATATACACTGAAGTTTGAAGATGTAAGTAGAAAAATATTAATAATAAAATATTTCATAAATAATTTTACATTTATTATATCTTATAATGATACTATTTGGGACATATTAAGTTAAATAAAATGTATTTGAATAAAATGTATTACATAAATGACTATCATTTGTCACTTGTTTTGTATTTCTATTGAACAGTTCTGGTCTATACAATAAAAAGTAAACCTTTACAATAATGTATAACCCCTGCCACTCCCAGCCTTTTCTTATTATGCTAACTCCATTTCATACTGGTCTTCATCTTACAAAGGTGACTATTAGTCATTTTCTTTCAATTGCTTGAGTGGACCAAAATTTTTCACACTTAAACTTTTAACATATTATTTCCTGCATCTGGAATGTTCTTCATATTTAGTGTTACTGACTTAGAGATATCCTCTCTAAACTAGATTCCTATCTCCAGGTGATTCTCTTTTAACCTCTTCTTTATAAATGTCTCTCATTTATTTCTTTTATTACATTTGGCTGATTGTCCATATTTGGTCTGTCCTCTGCACTAGCATTCAAGGTCCTTATAGCAAGGATCATGTCTATTTAGAGCCATATTGACTTCTAATTGACTGCCTAAGATAGTTTTTGGCACATTCTAGGTGCTCGGTACTTTTTGGAAGAAATGAGGGAATAGGTGTATGAGACATAATGCATGAGGTTTGAGAGGATTCACTGGAGACCAGCTGGTGAACCAGACATAGCCAGAAGCATTTGCTATAGAGAATTTAATATTGGTGACTTGACAAGTCCAGTAAAATGTCTGGCATTTGTATGGTATATAAATTTAAGCAGGAATATACTGTAAATGATATGTTAACTGTAGGGTTATTTTAGTAATTCTAGGCAATACAAATGCTTTAAGAGAAAAAGAAAGGGAGAAGAAAGCAGAAAGACAGTAACGGCATTAAATAGGTACAAATCAAACGTGTGTCTGAGGATTTGTATTTCTCACATCAAATGAGAAATATTTTCATGGATAGATTAGGAGGTATATACACACACAGCTATCCTCATTCTTGCCTGAAATTAATAAGGTGATTCATCTAATGAAAGTAATTAGGGGAAAAAATAAATGTAGAAATGTCTTCTGTAGGAAATAGGGCTCAGAAGAATTCTCTGACATATCCGTCACTCTGGACCATATCTGCATGACAGGACTTCTGCTAGAAGTACACTTTTGGTTTCTTTCCCTACCTCTTGCTCACTCCTCTTCATCTATAAACTGGTAGGTGACCTTGGGATAAACAAACGTGCTCTGCTTCTTACTGGCATAGCTTGTCTACAGGATGAAATCTCAGCTTGTCCAGACATAAGCTTACAGATTCTTGCCCTGTGGGAGAGGTTACAATTTTCCCTTTGTGTCAGCAACTCTGGTGGGTCACTTCAGTTGAGTTTAGAATGTACTGGAAGCTTATATGGCTGCATTCCAATACAGGTTTGGATTGTATTATAATTCAATCTCTCTGAATCTTCTATTTTATAATTAGTTCTGAATTTAGGAGGGCAAAGAAGGGCATTGTTTATTGCCCTTTTAAAATCTCAAAAATACACACATACACACACTGAATCAATTTGGAAAAAATGGCATTTCAACATAGTTATTGGGAATTTCTAGGAGAGTTATATTGTGTTGACCAAAAGAACAACTATAAATCCTTAATTCATCCTTGAAAGTTGTGCCTATAAAAAAATCTGTGTAACTGAAAACAGAAACCTGCCTGCAATACTGAGATTGACATCTTGCAAGTATGGCAAAGATTCCTCTATTTTTCTTTAATATTTTTATCCGGGAAGGTCAAGATATTATCTCCTGCCTACTTTATCATTGTTTTAAAAATTAGATTTAAATATGAGACTCCCTTTTTGAAGAAAAGGTTCACTTTAAGCAATTGTGAACATTTTACTTTATTTTACTGATTTAATATTCATGTATATAAAAATTCTTACAATAAACTGTATATGACACAAAAATCTTCAAGGCAGTCATTCATTAACAGCAATATGCTGATGGCAGCATTATGGAAACACAACAAGAGTAAGAGAGACAATAGGAAGATCACTATAGACTTGCAGAGTCAGCATGGCTTTCCAGGTTGACAATCAGCTAGGACACAACGATGTCATGAATCAAACTTCACAGACAAATTGTCCACACAGATCAAACTTCACTGTCAAACTCAAGAAATTCTGAATACCATAAAATTCATTATCCTTCAAATTTCCTTCAGCACACTCATAAGCGAAGGTAGAAAATAAAATAAAACCCTATATATGTATATCTGAAGAGTAGAATCTAATAAAACAGAGAATCTGAAGGGATTACATGGAACTATAGGAATTAGTTGCTTTGGATGTCTGTTCATTCATTTTTTAAACAAAGTTGGTAGGCAAACACATTTAAAGCTGGACTAATTGATTCCAACAAATATTTAATGACTATAACTTATTAACCCATCTACCAGTAATTATAATACATTTAACTATATAAACTGTGATTTCACTTTCTGTGTAACTAGAAAAACAATAAAATTTGATTTTGTTTAATATTTGTTTCATTTTATATATTTTATATTTACAAATAAAATTATTTCTATGAAGTTTTTGGCTAATTGTTCACTGTGAACCATTTTGGAGCCCAGCTCCTGAGTCAAACACAACTCTGCTAGCTGTGCAACCCGCAGAACAGGTGCAGGCTACGTACTGGACACCAAATACAATGTTCTTGTTACACAGAAAGTGGTAAACAAAATGTTGCTGTCCTTGTTTCACTGCTTATAGTTCATAGTGCAGACAGGCTTCCAGTCATGATACATACTGATAAAGTTACACATTTTGATAAATGATATAAAGGGAAGCAATGAGTACCTAAGAGAGAGAATAAAATGAAGGATGCCCTTTATATGTGACGATATAGTGGGCCTCACAGGAAATGATCCTTCAGGTTAAACCTACAGGACAAGGATACAGGCAGGCAGTAAGCAAGGGACTGTTTGATAGAGAATAGAGAAAGTTCAGAGAGTGAAGGGTTGAAGAAACCATATGTTTTTCTTTTTTTGTATTCTTTTTGTTTTTTAGTTTTTGAGAAACTGAAAACAGTATAGTATGAATAGAACTTAGTGAGAAAGAGGATTATTGGCATAAGATGATTGTAGCTCTGTTAGGCATTGGTTTTATGTTAAGTTCAGTGGAAAATCAGGGAAATATTTTATGCATGATTCAATGGTATTTAGCCAACATCATTCTGGCTGCTATAGAGAGAGAAAAACAAAGACAAGGGAGACATGGCAATAAGAGAATTTGGAAGATAGTGCAGCACAACGACTTTGAGTGAGAAGAAAAGCATCCTATGGATTTTCCAGACTCAAAATAAGAGCTAGATTTAAAAGCTAGTGATAAATTGTGTAGGTAGGTTAATAAAAAGAAAAAAGTCAAGAATGACCTCCAAGTGTCTGTTCTGAGCAAAGTGGGAGACTGGATGGTTGTGGCACTTCCACTATGGAGAACACTGCAGGACAAGCAGGGTCAGCTGAAAGGGGGGTAAATGGAAGATTAAGAAGCAGGATGAACTGAGGAAGGTGAATGGGACATATTGAGCATATTAACAAGTGACATAGCTGTGAGCCATACAAGTATGCATGAGGTGATACGAGTCATAGGAGATGGTTAAGTTGCTGAAAGCTATAAATAGTGCTAGCAATTGGCTTGGTGCTATTAATTGGCTATGAAGACAAAGAATATTTAAATGAATGCATTCTTCTTTCAGATGGTAGCAGACATCTAACTTTCCTAACCAGCACTTTGCTCCTCTCACACGTCGACATTTTCCTGGGAAATTCACTTTCCTCCACGTCAGCCACATAGCTACTAACAGAGCTGCTGGGTACTGCTATATGATCACTCTCTCATGTATTACAGCACGTGAACCCTATTTTCAAGATGGGCTAGAGACCTTTTCTGGTAATTCTGGTACAAGAAGAAAAATAATTTAATCTTTCTTGTGGTGCTTGGATAGAAAGTAAAATCTGAGAGCTAGAGTGGTCAAATTTATGGTGGTATAGGACAATAAAATTTAGTTGAGAGAGAGAAGAGAGAGAAGGGGGTGGGGAAGGAGTTAGGAGGGGATAAGGAGAGAAAGAAAGAAAATCAAAGATTTTCTTGGGCCCCAATCTCACTCGTCTTTGGTTTCATGAGTCACTCAGGTAGCCTTTTCATAAATTTCTATTTCAGTTTATGGTTAATCAAATTATTTTTCTGACATTTATTATCAAAAGAGACCTAATCGAGGTAAAGAGAAAGCCAAAACCAAAAGTCAAGGAAAGAGAACAAATTCCAAAGAAATTAAATATTTCTGAAAAACAATAAATAGTGGTGGGATCATAAGTAGCAGTCTCCAAGTACAGTTATGCTTATTGTTTTTATAAATATATTTGAAATTTGCATTTAAGAAATTAAAAATAAATTTTAATAATGAAAGACATATAATCAGTTTGTGTATATCTATATGTATTACTTGAATATTGGCTACCGGGCTTATCTATTTGATCTATTTTCGATCGTATTTTATACTCAGCTCTTTTCCCTATTAAATAACAAACTTCGATATCAAATATTAATAGCAACTATTTTTAAAACTAAATAATATATTAAAGATGTAATATTTTCAAATGTCCTCACACAAAACATATAAGTGTACATAAAATTAAAAGTAAAAATATCCTTCCCTTTTCACCCTAGTCTCCCTTACAGATTTAAACACTTAACTGTTTATGTTTTTATTTATTCTTGAGGTTACAACAATTTGAAATATAATTTCTTCTACTTCTTGATTCATCACATTGATACCTAAATAAAACTGTGAGGAATTAACCTTTATCCTCCACTTTCTCTTTAACCTTTCAATTTTCACTGACTACACAATTGATTAATATTGTTTTTAATTATCCTAATAATCACTAATATTTTAAGTGATATATTTAAACCTATTTCCTGACATGTCAAATTTAGATAGTATCTCATAGTCTTCAATTATGATAGGTTACAGTATAAATATGAGTTATCCTTTCTTGCCTTTCCTTCTCATTCCATTTTCAATTTATTTATTAACATTTACATTGTTGGATACAATTAGATTATTCTACAATTATAGAAAATCTTCCATTTTGTACATTATTACAAATACTGGAAAATATGCTTTATAATTATGATAAGTAAATATTATTTAGGATTTAAAACAGGTTGTGTAATTAGTCCCATGAAAAAGAAAATGCAATTTCAACTGATTAAAAATTTTTGAGTAAAAAAAAGACTTATTAAGATTCGAGGTCAAAAAGAACATCTTTTGATTTCATCCTTCATTCCTTACACATAAATTTGTAATTTGCATATACTATTGCATTTTGCCGATATTATATTATTTGTTAAATCTTCAGGATATTTAGATAGTTTTAAAACCATACTGAATATGTACATACACTATATTTTTATTTTGAATTATTCCTTAGGATAAATTCTGAGAGTAGAGTTAACCAAACTATGGATCTCTTCATGGCTCATGCTACATATTGCTAAATTGTGTTCCAAAAGATTATAACATGTAAAAATGTCACTAAAAGTGAATATATGTATCAGGTTTTCAGCAATGCTCCAGTATCAAATTTAAATAAAAAGATTGGTTAGATTGGTGAATATGTGATTTCAAGTTTATATTTGCTTACGAACAAGGGAGAATAACTATTACTAGGTGTATGTATACTAACATTCCCTTTTCTGCTTTGTCTACTATATTTATTTCACTTCTTACCAGTTAATAAAAAACATTTAATTTGAGAACATTACATAATTCCTACTGATGCCAGGGGTTTAAAAAGTAAGTTGACTTGAATTAAAACCATTATTAATAAGAGATACAAGTAAACATTTAAATTATGAAAGACAGTGTCACATCTACCCTTTTCATTAATTTTATTAGTAAAACATATGCAACTTCTTTGAACAAAGTCTACCCCATATGTCAAACTGTCTACTAGGGATGTCCACTTGGATAGCCCTCATATATCACGATCACAGCATATTCTAAACAAAACTTGCCACCCTCTAACATTTTTCTTTCTTTTTGGATTCCCTGTACCAGTAAAAGGTATCATTATCAAAGAATCTCCTGATGAAGACCCCAGGAATCATTCTCTTTGCTTAGTTTCCCATTTGCCTCCATCACAAGTACAAGAAATTCTCTTCTGAAATATCCTTCAAAGGTGTCCCTCTCTATTTTAACTGCCAGTGTTTACTCCAGGTTCTAATAATTTTTCTCCTGAATCACTGCAGTTACTTTTTAACAGTAGTCTCTCCTCTAGTTTTGTTTCTCTTAATATATACTCCATATTGCAGCCAAACTAATCTTCCTAAAATAAAATCAAATGCTTCATTGGATTCTTATAAATTCAAAATAAGTTTAAAACTCTTTAGCATTATTCACCTGGTACTTCTGATCTGGCTATTTGTCTGGTCTACCCCTCCCCCAGGACACTATAAACTCTTGGGGGGTCGGGGGGGAATATGACTTTGTTTAAAGAATTTGATAAGTTTTCTAAAGTGTCTTTGTTTTTTATTATTCTTCACCCAAAGCCTAAAGTATGTCTACTTCACCTTTTTCTTTACTTGGCTCAAGATTCTTATGATTTAAAATTAAGTAATTTTACACATTTCACTTTTTTTTGGATCTATAAAGTGAAACTAATTTGATTCCTGCAATTATAATGCAAACAGTTTTACATATTTTTATTATTTTTGAAAGAGCTGAGCAAAGCAAATTACAACTTGCACTTATTCTTAGATCAATCTAGTTTTGGTTCAGTCTAATATTACCAACTTCCTTTAAAACAATTTAATACAGAATTTAATAATCCAAAAGGACAATTTTTAGGCACTCCTAAATATCAGTGCTGTATATAATAACAACTATCGGGTTTATTATAAATTACTATATATATTTTTTGTTGGTATTCTAACGCAAAGGAAAGAATAAGGCCAGAGTATTTGAAGAATAACAATTCATTAAAAGAATTTATGGTTAATTTAATTTTATTTTTATTTCATTTTCAACTCTCTTTTAAATAAAGCTGCAGTGTTGTATATTTACTCCATTTTTAGTAAAATATCTAAATAAATAGGAAAAAGTATACATACAGAGACTACATATTTTATTAAAAGTAAATATACACAGCTCTGTTTTTAAAGCTACCTTTCTTAATCTAAGTTTATTAGCCTATTAATTTTAATCTAATTTCAAAGTTACAAGAGCATAATTGTAATAAAAAAAACACACACTGATTTCCATTGAATCTTTCTTAGCCTATTTAGGCTGCTATAATAAAATACCACAGACTGAGTGGCTTATAAACAATAGAAATTTATTTCTCACAGTCTTGGAGACTGGAAGTCTAAGATCAAGGCACTGGCAGATTTGGTGTCTGAAGAGAGCCTGTTTCTTCACGGATGACACCTCCTTGCTGTGTCCTCACATGGTGGAAGGAGTGAGTAATTTCCCTGGCGTTTCTTTTATAAGCGCACTAATCCCATTCACGAGGTCTCTGTCCTCATGACCTAATCTCTTCTAGGAGGCCCCATCTCCTAAACCATTATCTTGGGAGTTAGTATTCAGTATATGAATTGGGGGGTAGGAGACAAACATTCAGACCATACTAGAATCCCAAGCACCACTAATTCTAATTATATGGTAAAAAGCTGAGCACAATGTCCAGCATACAGAAAGCATTTAATGAGTAATGGCTATAGCCATCTTTGGTATTATACGTATGAGAAATATACCATTACTAATCAATAATGATAAAACAATTTTAAAAAGAGGCAAAAGTGTGAAAAAGAAGGAAGAAATAAATTGTGAAAGAAACAGCAAAAACCAATGGAAGCAGGTAGAGAAGGAAGAAGAGGAAAAAGGGGAAGTAGGTTGGAGAAAGGGGACAAATAGAGATGGAACTGATGGACAGCATAGCCAGTGTTTCATGGAACAAAGGAAGTTGCTTTCTTGGAGGTGGGCAGTGCAGAAAATCAACAAAAGCAAATACTAGTTGTCTTACAGTATTTGCTGCCGTGGCACTTCTGATATAAGGCTATGTACTCATGTTGATGCTTTCATGTAAGTATGTGCATAGAAAAAGACATATCGACTTTTTTCTTTGAATGATGTATTGCTTTATAGTTTGAAAAAGGTAAGATAGTTTAACTCTTTAAATAATATGTGGAGATTATTTAGTCATAAAAGAGGTAATATTTAGCAGTATTTAATTGTATTCATAAAAGAACAAAATTTTGCAAAAGATTTCAGAAGTGTCATCACATGTTATCTATTCTATGTTTACAACTGTGAGTTATCAATGCATAAACAAAATTTTTTCACAAAGATTTATTAGCTGATGCTTGGCACTGTCACACTTCATTAAGTTATCCTTTCAAAAAATATTTATAAGTTCATATTTCTGAATATTTTCATTATAAATGGGGATTTTTTATTACAAAATAAACATAGATTTTCAACTCTACGATAACATTATATAGCTGTAAAGTCAAGAAATATAAAATAAAGTAACAAAATAAAAAACGTATGTGA
This sequence comes from Pteropus medius, assembly GCF_902729225.1. Lineage (NCBI taxonomy): Eukaryota > Metazoa > Chordata > Mammalia > Chiroptera > Pteropodidae > Pteropus > Pteropus medius. Next base: position 35,617,931 of record NW_024351730.1, on the reverse strand, counting down.
ACAATTTAAAAGAAGAAAGTGAGTTATGGGAAAAAATGTAAACCAATGAATAGAAAATCTTTAAATAATACATAAATCATGCATACTAAACGCACACAAACTTACCACCCACACAAATTCATATATTCAACAACATGTCCAACTTGCGTGGGTTGCTGGTTGCCACTTCTAAAAATGAGTCTGAACACTAAACTGGCAGACGGAATCTAAGATCTAACAACAACAGTATTTTAAACAGCTCTGTGTGAGTAGTAGGTGGCCACAGCCTAGAGCAGAAAGAAGCTAGAGACAACAGTGAAAAAATAGTTTAAATTCTGTTTTGACTCTCCTTACCTAACCCTCCTTCTTCCTTACCTTTGGACAATTACTGACGACTCCTTTCCTCAAACCACTGCTTTGGGTATCTATATTAGCAAGAATCTTACTGGAAGAAATAAAAGTAGGTGGGGGCTGATATGCTTTGAGCATTCAGTCCTTAATTTCTCCCAATCCAACCTCAGTGTTTGTGGATTACAACCTTGTAAAACTGCCTTCTTCCTAAATAATATTTCCCAAGGATTTGGGGGTGAAATACTGATGGTTGTTTCTTGCTGGGTTGTTGCAAAGTAAAGTGACTGAGATTTTCTATTAGAAAGTCCATGCCCCATGCCCTACCCCTCACACGCACACACCTTGAACCATCCTAAGACTGATATGACTATGGTCTGGCCTTTGGTCTTTCTCCAAATCAATGAACTAAACTTCTGAGGAGTGTCTGCACCTCAAAAGATAAATAATAAACTGGACAAAATGCTTTCTCAAGCACAGTATTAATACAGATAATCAAATAATTTTAACTAAATGATATACTATTATGTAAGAAGGAAAGAAGGAAGGAAGGAAGGAAGGAAGGAAGGAAGGAAGGAAGGAAGGAAAGAAGGAAGGAAAAAACAAAAGAAAAAAATTATGTTAACAGAAGTAATATTCTAGGCATTTGTAATACAACGGGAGGTGGAGAGAACAAAAGATGTGAGGTATACTAATGTGTTTCCTTTGTAAGATGGAAGATATAGTCATCGATACTTTCAAGAAATAGAAGTTATTATATACATGTTTCTTAAGTTAAGAAAAATGAAAAAAAAATTAGTCTGTATAAATTTTAAACACCAGAAGAAAATTTTATAGAATTGAATTAGAAAAAAACACATAAGGTATAAGAAATGAAAAAATATTAAACAGGATGGAGAAATTAAATCCTATTACACAGAAATTGAAACAAATGAAGATGTATTAAAACTTACCAAATAAAAGACAAAAGCCCACACATGGAAGAAGTGAAAATAAGATGCAAGAATACACTGTATGCAAGAAACAAAAAAGACACAAAAGATTGAAATAAAAAGATTAAAAACATACAACTGATAAATACATCTCAAGAGAAAGTTGGAGTAACACCAAATTTCTGACTAGCATACAAAATTCTTCTTGGGATGGTTTGCAGCTTTATGTGACTTTACATGCATTTAGTACACATAGTCCTGATCCAAAGTTAAAATAATAAAAGGAAAAGTAACTAGTAAATAAGACAAATTTATAATTAAAGTTCTACTTCCAGTGAAAATAAAATAGGACAATTACATTTTGTTAAGCTAATTACACAGGAAATTCTACCCTGTGCATCAGCTTCACCCTCAGATTATATGAAGCCAATAAGGGAATATCTCTTTAGGCAATTTTATTTAAAATCTAAGACAGAGTGCTTAACAAGGTAAAAGAAACAAGTAAATTTTCATCTCAGTTTGTTAGGTGATGCACATTAATAAAACAGGTCACATGGAATCAAATGAAGAAAGTAGAGAAGACAGTTTGCCATTATAGCAAGAATGAAGTCTGTGTGATGAAAAAGTACAGATCTTAGTGATCTTACATCTCTAGGAAGAATTTACATTCTTCAAGAATCTGTCAAAATGATGTAAACTACACTGTAAAACTTTAAAGCAATATATGAAATTATTGATTGGCAAAATAAGAGTTAACATGCTATTAGTGTTGATTTTTATTTTTTTATTTGTTTGTTTGCAAATAGAAGCCTAACTCTTAGGTTGAATTTAAGGAAAATGGTGAAATAGAGAAAAGAAATGCTAAGTTCAGTGACTGTGCTGATTTTATTTCATGTGCCAGTTAAGAGAAGAAAATAATTATTTTGATATATTGGCATATATGAAAAATGTTCTTTCCCTAAGAAATAGTTTAGTCTTAAGAAGAATTTATTTATTAAAATTTTTATTTTTCAGTTAGAGCTGACGTTTGGTATTATTTTAGTTTCAGGTGTACGGCATAGTGGTTAGACATTTATATAATTTACGAAGTGAACCCTCTGATTAGTCTAATACCTACGTGGCACTACACATAGTTATTACGATGTTATTGACTATATTCCCTACACTGTACTTTACATCCCCATGACTGTTTTTATACCTGGCAATTTATGCTTCTTAATTCTTTTACCTTTTTCACCCAGCTCCCCAACCATCCCTCTCATCTGGCAATCGCCAGTTTTTTCTCTGTGTCTATGAGTCTGTTTTTGTTTTGTTTGTTCATTTATTTTGTTCCTTAGATTTCACATATAAATGAAACAATAGAGTATTTGTCTTTCTCTGATATTTCATTTCGCATAATGTCCTCTATGTCCGTCCATGTTGCAAATGGTAAGATCTCATTTATTATTATTATTCTTTTTATGGCTGAGCAATATTCCATTGTACATATGTACCTCCTCTTCTTTATCCATTCGTCTATTGATGACCACTTAGGTTGCTTCCATATCTTGGCTATTGTAAATGGTGCTGCAGTGAACATAGGGGTGCATATATCTTTTCAAACTAATATTTTGGTTTTCTTTGGATAAATACCTAGAAGTGGAATTGCTAGGTCATAAGGTAGTTCTAATTTTTTGAAGACTCTCCAAACTGTTTTCCATAGTGGCTATGCCAATTTGCAATCCCACCAACAAGAAAGAATTTACATCATTTAACTGATCTGATTAAAATCATAAGTTCTTATCAAAGGTAATTTCTTAGGTTGTTAATGCATATTTCACATATCAGTATTTTTAAAGCTTTGTAAATAACTTTCAAAGTTTATATATGTATATATTATGTATTATCAGTACTATAAAATAGTATTTTATTTTTTAAAAATAATTTTTGATTCTAAAAGTACATAAAAACAAAATAGAACCAATCTTTGTGTTTGACATTGAAATCATACATATATTAATATCTTTTTAATCTAAAATAAACATTAATCTCTGTTTACTATGTTAATTCTACATTTTTAATTCTTGTGTATGATTGCCCAATTCACTTGTTTTTTACTTATTTTAGTTCGATTTTTTACATTTTTTCCTTTTCTTGCTTTTTTGTTTTACTTTCAAAATGCATTACATTATTTGGTAATAAAATATTTGGAAAATATCTGATTTATATGAATCTATGCTGGTGGTTCACAGATAGCAAGAACATCTCCAAATTTCCATATTATCACTGATAATATCGATCTTATCATTAGTTTATTATATAAAGTAACTATATTATCTTATAGGTCTTATTTATAATAACATTTATATTGACTTGTTTCAGGATAAAGACTGTGGTACAGTAATCTTTCAATATTTTTTGAGATGACATGCATTATCTAATGCCGGACATTAGAGTTCATGTAAACCAACATCAAACCAAAAAGAATCAGAATATTATTGCTTATAATGTTATATGTCAATTATATATCAACTTTAAAAAAAAAGTATATTATTTCTTAAGATATCCAGAAATAGACTGAGATGAGAATTCCTGTGAAATTTATTTATTAGGAAATATCTCAGAAAAAACAATAGTGGGAGTGAGGAAGTCAGCAAGAGAATAGTACATCTAAAAGAGCAGCTTCAAGATCTCAAAGGATAGCTTTGACTCTACCCCACAGGGGAAAGGGGAAGTCTCATCTCGAAATTCTCTCTATCCAAAGGCAAGGGAGCCAGAGTGTTGATCCTAATGGTCAGTAATTAGTTAAGGGAGGTTTACTCTGCAAAGTGAGCCTTAGGTTCCTAAAGCTAAGGACAACTAATTGACAGTAGGCTGAGAGTGAGACATACCTGGAGCCCATCTATGTGTGTATATCTTATTAAAATGTATAGCACCGCTTTGTAATACTAATCACAATTTGATTTTTTGAAGTATTTCTAGTATTTCATATATAAAATTACTATTTAAGTAAAAGTAAAAATATTTATACATTTTGATAAATCTTTACTAACCCTGAAAAGGAGGACTAAACAATTGCTCAATATAAAGTTATATTTACTAACGCTACAGTAATATTAAGAGACACTCTACCAGATAGAAAACTGGGAACATTTGTTCTGTCTCTCCCTTTCTTTAGGACACTTTCCTCTCGAAACATTTTTTTTTTTTTCACTTGGAATTCTCAAGTTCAGTTTTGAAGAACTTAACCTGACTTTGAATGAGAAATTATACAGAAATGTTAAAACATTCCTCAAAGTTACAAGTGATTTTTCCAACTTAATTAGTTAAAATATAAACATTAAAAGTTATGTTTGACTAATTTTAAAATAGTACTAGATACTGATTCTTATGGTAAGCCACAGAGATCATGACATGGTAAAATATGAAACAAAATTTTAAACCAGGGTAAGTCTCCATTATATTTTCATAAAACAGAAAGAGAACTGTTATTCTGAATTTCTTTTTATTGACTCCTTATCCATTGCTCGTCTACTCTTGCCCTTTCAAAGCATATCTAAATCAAGAAAAGATACTTAATATAAAAGTATAAGGGGTAGAATAAATCACTAATAAAATAATGTAATGAATTTGGGGTGTAAAATTGTTTTTCTATTTAATCGATTTTTTAAAAAATATCCACATGTGATGTATAGGTAGTTGTTTTTCATTGCTGTTACAAGTGAACTTTTTGAATTAAACTGTGAGAGAAGTATCAGTTAATGCCTAGTTGGATTAAATTCTTTTCAAGACAACAATAAAGAAAATTGTAAGTAAGAGTGATTATATATTTACTATCATCAATATAATTATGCATCCTTCAGGGCTTGTAATTATATGATCTCAATTTACTCTTAACTTAATTTGCCTTCTCATTTGGATTTCACATCAGCTCTTTCCAACTTGTTTTCCTTTGCCTACACTATATTTGTGCTTCTCATCATTGTAAGATCCAAATGTCCCTTTAAGGGCTGTGTTCATCTCCATCATTGTTGATTCCTAATTGGTATGTCTTCTCCTCGCCCCCCTCAAATTATACTTGATATCTTTTCTGGATATTCTGGAAATCTAGAATGTTCTCAGAGGTTCCCAAATGTGTAGAAGCCTTCTTCTTTTAATCTCCTTATTTAAATGTTTTGACTTTATATGTCTATTGGCCTCATGTATTCTAAGTAGTTCCGGTGTAGGTAATAGCTAAAAGTTGAAGCAATAATTCAACTGGAGAGTACTTAGAAATTTTTGACCCCATGATCATTATGATGAGTTTAATATAGCCCTAATTTCCTTTTTTTTCAACTCAGTAGATAATAGTTTTAAGGACAACTATTTATAATGGTAGCTTCATTAATAAATAAAAGTGAAAGCTCAGCAGAACTGTGTTTTCTTTGTCAGGTGACTCTGGGAAAGTTTATAAACTTTTCACATCTCAACTTTTAATCAGTAAAACAAGGATAATCATACATTACATGATAGAGTTGTTCTGAGGATTAAATTAAAAAAATATGGTACATGATAAACTTTCAATATGTATTATTACCATTCTCACCAATAATTAGCAATTATTACCTAACTCAAAAGATGTAATTTAGGGATAAATACCTTATGTTAACAAAGTCAACTGTATATTATTTCAGAAAAAACCCAAGGTCTAACAAAAATTTCACCCCTACTGATGTTTAAAATTTTTCACTGAAATTGACAGTCATTTCTGGGGGGAAGTAGCTCACTTAGACTTATTATTATATTTGAAAACATGAGATGAATTTCTTCCATGACAAGACAGACTGAGGCTGAATTGAAACACTGATGCCTTAAAGACAGATTTTTAAAAAAATGACTGAAGGCAGGAGATAAGAAGATTAAAAGAAGCCCACATCTGCAAGTTGGAAGGTACCATGAGTTATTTCTGTCATAAGTCATCTGAGGATACCTCCAGCTTAGATTCTCAAAGGGTGAAAGACACGTCTACTCTTGCAAATTGAATCCTAGTCCTGTTTAACAGCAACCATCATGTTTAAGACTCTCAGTAATTAATTAGGATGATCGTCCAGCTCACATATGAGGCCTTGGCTAACACAGAGGGACAGAGATCACAGGAAAATTATAACAGAGAACAGTTTTGGGGAGTAAAAAGTTAAGAGGAATTTCAAGGCAACTTGCTGAAGATGGTGAACTGACACCAAGATGCAGAGATATCAGTGACAGGACTGAGAAATGAAATAAAGTAAAGGGATCAAAGAGAGAACATTAGAAATGAAGAGTAAAGAACAAGGGATTTGTGGTAATGGGATTAGTAGTAACAGGTGAATTCTTCTTCCTTTGGCAGCTTTGCCCTAACACTTGATGTGATTTACATATTTAATAAATTTGGCATTTCATTAAGAGATGTTCTGTTTTTCAGGGGATGGTTGTAATGCCATATTTTACCACAATCATATTTTATTTTCTCAAAAATCTCCTATCACTGTCATCTTTTTCTCAACTCCATCTACTGTTCTAACACACTAAATAGTGCCCTTATAGCTGAAAATGATTCCATATTTTTTAAGGACCAAATGGACAAATATCTCCAAATGCAAAACAAATTCAGTAAAAATAAAAAGTACCTCCAGCTAAATTGCCCAAAATCCTAAAAGAATTTTCAACTCACATAATCGCAACAGGTATTATTAGATAGGGCAGGTCAAAGACCTTTATAATTCACCTGAGATATTAATTCTTGAGGTCATTAAGAAATTCTATATTTTAAATAATAAATTATCCATTACCATTCTGTGACATTTCTGTAACTTCAATTACATTCTCTTTTCAACAGTCTTCACTGTTCAGAAACATAAAATTATATGCTGGCTAACACATTTTCCTTCTCCTTCCTTTAGCAGATGCTCTCTTTCCAGTTTGTTTTGGTTTTGATACTCTATTAGTGAGAATATTACAACCATGTGATGACACTTTAAAATATAAATGCACGACAATTTGTGAAAGGGTCTCATGGTCACTAATTTCTTTTGAGAAATAAAGATTATGCAACTGTCTTACTATAATTTCTTGAATGATGTCATCTAAGACGTATAACATTATCCTCTTAGTTCTTTATTATAATGCAGAACTAGACAAAATGAGTTTATGCTTTTAATACTCTCTAAGGCATATAAAAGTTCTAACTCTATTGTAATGGAATTTGAAGGACAAACATCATAAAAGATGACATGGATTTTCTCATTTTTGATATCACAACTATATTGTTGAGACATTGTCTATATTTCAAAAACTGTCCTTCTCTATCTTCCCTTTTCTTAAAACTATAAACTACTGAAATCTCTCCTATCTTTGAAAAAAAAAATTCCTCCTTGTCTTGGGTCCACTCTAACTCCTTCTCTTTTTACTTTCAAGCTCAGGTTTTACAAAGTGTAGTTCACACTTTCTGATTCTGTTTCAAATTTTCTAGTTATCAGGAAATATATCGAGCATACAAAAATATGTTAAAAATAGCATATAGTTTTGGACTCACTCAGCACTCTGTTGAATTTTAGCATGTTTTCCTGTTTCTTTTTTCAACAGAAATAGAGATTCTGTGTTAAAAATTTATAATTTACCTCCTATTCTACCTAGAGTTAATCACTAATATAATTTGATGACCATTTTCTCTGGATTCTTTTATAATTTTACTACATATGTATATAATTACAGACAAGATTTATATGAATTACATCATACTATACGTATTCCTTCCCCCACTCCGGCACTATGGTGCTTCCTCTTGACCCTAAATGTCACTATTCTTCCACTATATTCTTTTCTTGACTCATTACACCTTGCTTTATTTTTTCAATAAATAACTTTGGAGAACTTACTATTTGCTAAATGCCATGTCAGGCAAAAATCCTTTTTAATTCCCTTTGCATGGTTTCAGTACCAACTGTAGGTTTACAATTCCCAAGGCCATTGTACGGACATCTCCCCTCAGCTCCAGTCATCTGGGTTTCTCTACATTTGGATATAGCTATCTGGAGAACATATCAGCCTCCTCCATCCTCTTACTGGTTCTACCTCCTAATTTCTGAATATCATAAATGGCTTCACATGTTACCCAGTCACTTTATATATTAGAGGTCACCTTATATTCTTCTCTATTTAGTTACCAATCTCTGATGATTTTAACTCCTAAACAACTCAATTCCTAAATGTTTCTCCTTCTCTCCAGTTGTCCTTTTAAGGCACTTGTCAACTTTCTATATTATTTCAATCTCTTCAGGATTAATTTCACCCTATAGCCTTCAGATATAACTCACCTAAAAGAGGAAATGGCTTTAAATAGTTTTCATAGCATGAAGTCAAAGCACCTCATCATGACAGGTTGACAGAAGGTTCTCTTCTAACTGGCACCTGCCTCTCCCAGCTTCATCTCTGCCACTCTTCACCTCACACTTCTCTTGATTAACTCTGGAATATTTTTAGTCCCCCATGTATAGCTGGCTATTTTAGAACTACATACATATTTGCTCTTCACTCTGCCTGAAAAACCCCTCAGACTTTCTTTGCTTGTCTATCTTTTATTCATCTTTTGGGGATCCTTTTTTCTTAGGGTGGGCAGAATTCCTTTTTCCCCCATCTTATCACTCTTTATGTATCCCGAGCACACTATTCCTGATACATTTTAGGTGCCTAAATCAACATAAGTGGGAACTGAACTGAATTTAAATGTACTGCCTTTAGTGAACATGCCTATTTTAGAAATAAAACAAACTTTTGTGGGTTTTTGAAAAGAGTTTGTCATTTGTCATTGATGATAACATCGTCTCTACTGACATATAGAAACAATTTATAGTGGTATCCTCTAATGTACTGCTGCCATGAATCATACTGATAGATTTACTAAAAATCTAACTATCCTTGAATCTTACATGGTCAGCAAAACAGGATATGTTGTTAAGACCATGAGCTCAGGAGTCAGACTGCAGGGTTTCAAATTCTAGCTTCACTACTTACACTTATCTGATGAGAACATTACTTTATCTCTCCAGGCCTCAATTTTCTTATCAGTTGAATTGGGACAATAGTAGAAAGTATATAGAGAGTTGCTATAAATGAGATGATGTAAGCACTCAATAAACATTGCCTACTATTTGTGTGATTCTTTAAAATTTATGGCTAGACCTTATTTGCAAATACTTCACTGAGAATTTATGTATCTTACTCTAAGTGAAATTGTTCTATACATTTAGTGGGTGATAGGCTGACTTTGTTATTTTTAGTATTAAAGTTAGGCTAGAATTTTACCTACAGTAAATTAGAAAAAGCTATTCAGTGCTTTCTATAGTATAGAATGAGTGCAATAAGAGCCATTTATTCTTAACTAGATGGGGCTCAGTTTTAGAACTATAAAAACATTATCTCTTTTCAACTTTAATTCTTTTTAAAAATCCAGTTTCTTCTCAATTCTTAGTTTTTAAAACGTTTGTACACATGTTCATTCACTGATTCTCACAGCAACTCTGACATAGAAAGCTCAGCCTTATTTCATCACTATAAATGAAAAAATTTAAAGTTCAGTAAAAATGCTAAATATGAAATATTTAGTAAATAGTTTAAGTGTATCAAGAATCTCCACATTCTGCTAAATATCAATCTTTATATTTACAATTTTGTGTTTTGTCTATAGTTTGAATGGCTTTGTGTATTCATGTGTGAGCAGGTTTACACAGATATATATCTGCCCATGTTCTTTGGTAAATTTGTGTCAATGACTTTAGCTCCTTATCATAACTAGGGGATTATTCCTGATAGAAATGTAATCTTCATATTTGGAAGGAAACCATTAAATATTGGAGTTAGCCCTCCTGGCAAATAATTCAAAGAGGCTCTAGTTTGTGTTCTATGATGTGATTGGACATTCTGTAATAAATGCAATCTTCATATTTGGAAGAAAACCATTAAATATTGGAATTAACCCCCTTTGCTAATATTTCAAAGAGGCCTGTGTCTTTTGTTGCATTTTTAAACAACAAAAGACCTGACCCTCAATGAAGAGCAATATTGTGATCTGGAAGTCCCCTGCCCACTGCTAAAACTCCTTCAACCACCCCTTTTCCAGACCTGTCATTCCAGATTCACGCTAGTCATTTCATTTAGACAGTTTATTAAAATGAAAATATGAGAGAGTATTTTAATCTCTTTGAATGAAATACACAAACACCTGGGGATTTGCAATGCTATGCCAATGAAGAATTTTAGGCAGTGAAGTTATACGATGGGATACATGTTCAAACACATGGAATGCTCGGAGGAAAAAAAAATGTGTTAGAAAGCAAAACCTCTGGAGGTAAGGTCATTGAGACTATTTGGAAGAAGATCTTTTTTGAAAGCATCATTTTAGTTATGTCTGGAAAAAAATGAAATGGCCATTTCAGTTCTACAAAAATGCTGACAATACTGGAAATCTCTATGGTATTCTAAATGCTTCACAATTACTAATTCACTTAAATCTCACAATTATGCATTGTTCTAATTCTTACATTAGAAATCTGAGGTACAGATGACTTAAATATCTTATTCAAGGTCACAGAACAAGTAAGTGTCATAGCTGAGATTCAAACCCAAAACATTCATCTCCAAGGTACACACATCTCTTCAATGGAAAAAAAAAATTACTATCTTGAGAGAGCCCTAGACATGGGACTATGAGGGACCCCAAAATAACTGAAATGTAAATGCGAAGTTAGGAAATCTAACCACACCTGAGTTTCTCTACTATAAATGCCATATTCTTTTCACTTGATTATACTTTCCTCTAGGTAACAGGCAAGATGAGGTGAGGCAGATTTTTGCTGCTGCTGAAATCAACTCCAGAAATCCTGGTTCACAGAAGAGTTGGAAAAAGACAGAAGATAAGGAGGTCAGGGCATGTTTTCTGTTCCTAACAGCAATGAAGGCTGCATTGAGCAAATAAAAACTTGTAGTTCCAAACTTTGATTATATCACTAACTTTAAGCACAGCAAGCTTTTCATATATCATGAGGCACTTGTGCATGGTGAGCCAGAAATGGGTTTTTGATCCTGGAAAAAAGTACTAATTTATTTGGCTTAGAAAACTATCTCTCTGAAATTCAACTTTCTTTATTATAAAGGAAAAAAAAATGTTGAATTAGAATGATGATGCAATTCATCTTAATGTACATTAATTAGGTACACAGAAAAACAGAGAGCTAAAGAAGAGATGTATGATATATGAACCAAAGGTGTTTCCTTTAGCTATTAAAATAACTCTAATATAAGACAAAAGGAATTCCATAATTATAATCCAATAACAAAGTTTTATAGATACACCAGTAAAGGAAGAGTTTATTTTTATTGAAAACATTTAGGATAACTCTAGGAGGAGACGGTGATTGAGTAATGTTGAAAAAAAGAAGAGTATTTAAAATATTTGCTAAGAAAATACACACACACACACACACAATGGCTAGATCAGAGTGTGTAATTGAGTACAGAATAGTGATATATGGATGAGATTTCATTGGGCTCCAAATGTCATACTAAAGTCATTATGGATTAGAGACAACAAATGTTTTGAACTGAGAGATGATTATCGGGCAGATGCTAGCTTATTGAGAACAAATTCTCTTGGAGATTTTTTGGTTTTCATTCAGCTTTAAAATTCTATGATTTTTTAACCATTAAGAAAGCAACTTGGCTACATTTTTTTTAATATCTTAGAATATCAATGAATTAACCTATTGCACTAATTTCTTTCATGTCCGTTGTGTTGCCAATACATAATTTGGGAGACTTTATTTTCTGATCATAAGTGATGGAATTATTTTAGCTCATGAATTGCTTTAACAATAATATTTAAAGCTGATTGCTATGAACACCCTTGGAGTTACAACAGTTTTAAAATTGGGTTTAATAAATGATAATCTTAATGGTATTATTATCAATCCTCTTATCTGAAGAATTTTGGAGTGCAAATAGAATGAGAGAAGAGACAGTGTTCCTGGTCTTTCAATTGAGGAGGGAAAAAAAACTTCCTGGGTAGAGGATGAGAAGGACAATCATTTTGGTCTTTCCTGCTAACTGCCTTCCTTTGAAGATTTAGTTATGTTTTAAGTTTGAAAAGAAGCGGCCAGGGTTATCACAATGGGAAAAGTAAACAACAGTCTCAAAGCAAAATATTCATGATTTTTTAAATGTACTATTTTAAACACTGTCGTGAAATTAAAAATTTTTAGTATTACTTTCCATAAGTGAAACACCATTGCAATAGTCTACTCTATTTTCTTGTATTTTCTTTGGTTACATCCCATTAAACAATATTCTGCAGAATGCTTTTTAATATGATGTCCAAAGAAAATTTGCAAATGACTAGGCTTCATGTGCATTGACCTTCGTTCTTCTTTTGAATCTGCAGTATGGCTTGGCTCATATTAGTCAAGCTGTTGAAACATTTGTGGTATAATGAATCAAATTAAAGCAACCAGCTGTGATGTTTAATTTAAGTGAAAAGTTTATGATCTATAACTATATAATACCTTAGGGAATAACTGCTATTGTATGTAACTGTGCTACAGTGGCATGCAAGACGTGTTACAGAATGCCTATAAAATGTCACATATTTTATCATATAAGCCATTTGGACTTCAGGTTTAAAAAGAACACCATCATTTTTCAAAAAATGTATATCAGAGGATAAATGAATGGACTTCAACATCATTCTCTAAGTACAGATGAGATATGAGGTAATTTATCCTCATGTGCCAGAAGAGAGGTTCTTTGTTCTGCCCTCCATTGTTTATAATGAAGTTCCTCCATTATTTACAGACATTCTAGAATTTGGAAACGTCATTACCATGAGGCTCAAGTCTGTTTATCATATTTCTCATTGTGTGAATGTGAAGGCATTTAATAACCCCTAAAACAAAAGAATATTTATCATTCTCTTTCCTTTGTTCAACATGATACAAAAACACAACTGTTCAAGTGTCCCAGCTGATACAGGCTGCTCCATGTCGCAGTTCATTAGAAAACTCAAGATCTTGAAAAAACGCAATATATATCTTTTTCTTTTTAAGTTGGGCATTGGGTTTTCTAAGTCACTAAATAAGACAAGCAAAGAAAAAAAAAAACAAAGAGATGATAGATATTTCCTTTAAAGCATATCGACCTATGAATACGAAAGTCAGCTATAAGCATTTGTTAAATATATTTTTATGGCATTTTTAGATATAGATAGGAATAGGTACTATGGAAAGTAAAGTGACTTTCTCAAGATCTCTGGGGGTGAGGGGTGGGGGCTGGGAAAAACAGTAACAGCTGGTGAGATCTAGATCATTTGATGACCTAGCCAAATGCCCCATCCACAAGACTAATATCAACATAGAAACCACATGGAATGATTTATTTATAGAAAGAAAAACTTCTAGGGTTGAAAGACGTAACAGACTTTTAAAAGAATAAGCAGAAAAAAGAACATTTTAAATAAGTTTAGAGGTTTGCTACATAGCCACTAGATTTACTAATTTAAAAAACTTCAAATGCAAACCCTTGAATGATTTGTTTGTAGATAAAGGATTTATGTAATCATATCACAAGAAAATATTTTTATGACTTTTAAAATATAACCTAAAGCTGTGCTTAGAGATAACGAAGTGTAAGAGGGGGGAAAAATTGCTTTAACAGCAATTTTAGGTAGAAGGAAACATTATTCAATACCTCTGACTAGATACATAGTTAATTTTTAAGTTGAAAATGAAAAGAAAGCCAAATGTGAAGGAATCGTTCACTTTTCACTACACTAGCATTCTCTTTCACCTTGAAAACAGATTACAGAAGGAAAGTTAAAAAATAAATTATTAACACATATTAAGTAGAAGAGTGCAATATAATTGTTTGCTTACATCTTTGAAAAGAGTTAAAATAAAGCCAATTATTAAATAATACATATTGATAAATCTGAAATATGACAACGGCCCATTAAAACTCTGAATGCTCACTATTAGGACAGAGAGAATAATAAAGCCAGTATAGGAAGGGTGAGGTACTCCAATTTTTGGCTTAATATTTGCTGTTTGTCCTCAAATATTTGCTATAACAATTCCATTGCCATTTGTTTCTTCTCCAAGAAATATTTACATGTATACATTTCAGTAGGTAATGTTATTTCACTTATTCTTAGTTCTTAACATTGACTGTGCATATTCAACATGATTATTAGGTCAAGGAAATAAGTCATGCAGGGTCTAATAAAATTTTAAAAATAATGATCTAGTAATCAGAATATTGTTTACGATTAGAGATCTGCATGGGATATTAAAGATAAACATCATTTTAAAGGTTTTGGTTGATATTAACAAGAATCAAACACCAAAAATATAAATCAGAGACATCAATTGGATAGGAGCTTTTAAGAAAAATCTGAGTTCTAATTGAAACATTTGGAAATAATGGCAAATATTTAACAATGAATACCTTGTTTTAATATTTGTCAAAATTTTACATTTTACTAATTACAGTGCATTGAAGAATGACAGCAAGGTTCTAGGTACAAAGAATCCAGAGCTGTTGTTTACAGTTAGAAAAAATTGAAAAGAAATTAATGAACATCTACTACGACATTCAGAGGATTTATTTAAGCCCCATGGAAAAGAAAAAGCATAAATACATAATCTCTGTACTTCAGAGGTGTGAAATTTAGAGTTAAAAATAACATGTTATACAATGATTAGAATAACTATACAACCATAAGATTAGCTACTAAAATACAGAAGAAAAAAATCAATGAAGGCTGTGACAATCACTACAGTCATAAAGGGAGAATCATACTGATCAAACTTTTCATCAATTAATACATTAAACCAGACATCGATACTTAAAATAGTAATTTGATTATTTTTCTTAATGAAGATAATTCTCAGTTTTTTATCTGAGAGTATACATATATACTACACTGTTAATACAACATTTCAGCCATTTACAAATGAAGTGCATGCTCACTCAGTTAAGTGTCTTCAACTACCATCCCTCTAATATTGACATGAAAATCTAAATGTAAAAGTTGCTAATTCTAGCTTTATATGCTTTGGTATTAATTCACCATGTGAAGATTTATGCTTTTATTTGTTCACTAAAATTTAAAATACGTACTTTATTTGCTAAAAGATAAATAATTATTTCAATGTTAAGGAAGCTAGTGTTAATCCAGTCAAAAACACCTTCCTGAGTTTAGAAAATGCTGTATAAAACAATAATTTACATGTAGCTTTCAGCCTTTCATCTGAAGACATTAAGAACTTATTTGAAGAAAAGTAGAGATCAATGAATATTTTTATAAATTTAAGGCTATTTGTAAAGAAAATTACACGGTTACTATGATTAAATCACTTCTAAAGCAAATTAGTCTTAGTTTTCTCTTCTATAAAATTCTCATGGTAATAGTTTATATTTTATAGAATGTTTGTAAGAATTATATTTTTACATAAATTAGAGAAATTTAAGATTACAGTTAGTGCATAATGAGAGCTCAATAAATATTAGCTATTGTAAGTATTATTACTATGATCACCATTGTCCAAAGTGACTGTTGCTGCCCTAAACAGAAACTAACACAGTAAATAGGGACATTCTTCTTCTTCTGAAGTATGTTATAAAATGCACAATATTGAGCAGGACTGTAAAAGATGGTGGTGTAGGAAGATCCTGAACCTACTTCCTCCAATGGACAAAACAAATTTACGGCTACATATGAAACAATTTTCTTTGAAAAAGACTTGAAAACTAGATGAATAGAACTTCCACAACAATAACAAAAATAAGGTCATATCGAGACCAGGTAGGAGTGGTAGAGAGACAGTTCTCTCTAGAAACCCCAGCTCAGGCATGTCAAGCCGTAATTGGGAAGGAAGCTCAAAAATACAGAACTTTTCCCTGGGCAGTGAAGAGTTTGTGCCCTGCCTCAGACACTCCAACCCTTAGGTCTGGTACCAAAGAGAAGAGACACCGAAATATCTGGCTCTGAAAACCAATGGGAATTATATCCAAGAGAACCACAGAACTGTAGGATACATAGAACCTGCTCTTAAAGGGCTCATGCACAGGCTCACCCATCCTGGAACTAAATGCAAAAGCAGCATTTTCCATAAGTAAAGGTGACCTGATTACTAATCTTAAAGCATATTCTAGAGAGGCAGGTACCTGCTGAGACTATGTCTGGAAACAAAACACTGGCAGGTGCCATCCTGCAATTTCCTTCTACCTTGCTAGCGCTGATGCTGGCAGAATCATTTTGGCATTCTCTGATAGTGCCCATGTGCGGGTCCTACCCAGCCCCATGCTACAGCTCTGTCACAGCTGTTGAGCACAAGCAGCCTACACAGGAGACACTCCTAGAGCACCTGGCTCAGGTAGTCAGGAGGGTTTATGTTTCTGGGCCCCAGGAGTGATCTCTTACACAAGACCACTCCTTCAAGATTGGAAGAGGTAGCTGTCTCACCTAATCCATAGAGACAGAGAGTCAAGCAAAATGAGAGATGTATGTTCCAAACAAAACAAGAAGACCAAACCTCAGAAAAAAAGACAATGAAATGAAGATAAGTAATCTTCCTAAGAGTTTAAAAGTAATGGTCAAGAAAACAGATAAAAGTAAAGATATTTCTAGAAAAGGTATATATACATATGTAGTAAAGAGAGTGATTAATCACTTATAAAGGTAATATAAAGGTCAAAAGACAAAATGATAAAATTAACTAAAACTACAATATCTAGTTAAGGGATATATAAAATAAAAAGATGTAAAATGTGACAACAGAAACAAAATGTGAGGGAGAAATAAAAGTGTAGAGTTTTGGAATTAGTTCAAATATAAGTTGCTATCAACTAAAAAACAGACTCATATACACAAGATATTACATGTAAACATCATGCGACCACAAAGCAAAAACATATAGTAAATACACGAAAATAAAAAGGAAGCTAAACATAACACTAAAGAAAGTCATCAAACCACAAAAGAGGAGGAGAAAGGAACAAAAAGGAACTTAACAAAAACAGCCAGAAAATAATTAAAATGGCAATAAGTCCATACCTATCAATAATTACTTTAAATATAAGTGGACTAACATCTCCAATTAAAAGATATAGAGAACCTTGATGTAAAAATCCTCAATAGAATATTAGAAAACTGAATTCAACAGTACATTAAAAGAATTATACACTATGATCAAGTGGGATTTATTCCAGGGATTCAGGGATGGTTCAAAATCTACATATCAACAAGACACATTACATTTACAAAATGAATGGTAAAACTCACATGAACATCGCAATAGATGTAGAAAAAGCATTTGACGATATTTAACATCCATTTATGATAAAAATTCTCAACAAAGTAAGTATAGAGGAAATACATCTCAATATAAGAACCGTATGTGACACACCTACAAATAATATCATAATAGTGAAAAGCTGAATGCTTTTCCTCTAAGATCAGATATAAGACAAAGATGCCCTCTTTCTTTTTTATTCAATGTAGTTTTGGAAGGCCTAGTTACAGCAATTAGGCAAGAAAAAGAAAAAATAAAAGGCATCCAAATTGTAAATGAAGAAGTAAAACTGTCACTATTTGCAAATGACATAATATTATATACTGAAAATCCTACAGATTCTATCGAAAACTGTTAGAACTAATGAATTCACTAAAGTTGCAAGATACAAAATAGACAAAAATCTGTTATATTTCTTCACACTAATAACAAACTATCAGAAAGAGTAATCAAAAGCATCTCATTTTTTATTGCATCAAAAACAATAAAATACCAGGAATAAACTGAACCAAGCAGGGAAAAGACCTGTACACTGAAAACTATAATACATTGATTAAAAAAAAAAAAAACCAAAAAAACAAAAACAACAACAACAAAAACCTGAAGGCACAAATAAATAGAAATTAGAAGAGTACTATTAAAACATCCTTACCACTCAAAGAAATCTACAGATTCAATGCAATCTCTGTCAAAAATCCACCATCATTTTGCATAGAACTAGAAAAGTCAATTCTAAAATTTGTATGGAACCACAAAAAACCATGAATAGCAATAGCAGTCTTAAGAAAGAAGAACAAAGTGGAGGTATCTTGCTCCCTAGTTTCAAACTATACTATATAAATACAGCAATAAAAACATAGTATTGGCATCCAAACACCCATAGATCAATGGGACAGAATAAAGAGCACAGAAATAAACACATGCATATATGGTCACTTAATTTATGGCAAAGGGGCCAAGAATATACAATGGGAAAGGGCAGTCTCTTCAATAAATGGTGTTGGGAAACTGGACGCTATATGCAAAAGAATAAAACTAGACCACTATCTTACACCACATACAAAAATTAACCAAAAATGGATTAAAGACTTAAATATAAGAGCTGAAATCATGAAACTCTTAGAAGAAAACATCAGCGGTAAGCTCCTTGAAATTAGCCTTAGTGACTCTTGTATCTGACTCCACATGTAAGGGCAACAAAAGCAAAAATAAACAAATGGGGCTATATCAAACCCAAAAAGCTCTGTGCAACAAAGTAAACCATGAACAAAATGAAAAGGCAACCTACTGAATAGGAAAAGCTATGTGCAAAGAAATGTCCTATAAGGGGTTAATATCCAAAATACATAAAAAGTCACACAACCCAATAAAAAAAAAAATCTGATTAAAAATGAGCAAAGGCTCTGAATAGACATTTCTCCAAAGAAGACATACAGATAGCCAAAAAGCACATAAAAAAGATGCTTATCACCACTAATCATCAAGGAAATGCAAACCAAAACCACAATGAGATTATCACCTCATACCTATCAGAATGGCAATTATCAAAATGGGGATGCTGAGGTAAGTGAGCCCTCCTACACTGTAGGAAAGTAAACTGGTGCAACCAATATGAAAAACAGTATGCAGCTTCCTCGACAAATTAAAAAATAGAATTGCTGTATGATCCAGCAATTACACCTCTGGGCATGTATACAAAGAAAACAAAACCACAAATCTGAAAAGATATATGCGCCCCACGTTCATTGCAGCATTCTTTACGATTGCCAAGATATGGAAACAACCTACGTTTCCACTGATGAATGGATGAATAAAGAAGATATGTTACAGCAGTCCCCCCTTATCTGTGGGGAATACTTTCCAAGACCCTCAGTGGATTTATGAAAGTGCAGATAGTACTGAATTCACTAATACTATGCATTTTTTTCCTAGACATGTTTTTCCTAGGATAAAGGTTAATTTTTAAATTAAGCACAATAAGAGATTAACAACAACACATAACAAAATAGAATAATTATACAATATACTGTAATGAAAGTTTTGTTAATGTTGTCTCTATGTCAAAAATTTAATTTTTTAAAAAATATTCAAAAGATTTGCATCCACAAATTTAATGCTTTTTCCATCTTAACTGAGCACTTATACACTGTGGCCAGAACTTTTGCACTTTGAGGTGCAACAGCAAAACTAGCAGATTTTTCTTTTCTCTTTTTCACAATTTCATGGATAGAAGATTAATTTTTTTTACCATGGATCTCAGCAACTTCGGCATACAAATATATTTTTTCCTAATTAAGTCGAAAACTTTCACCATTTTGTTTAAAGGAAAGTACTTACTAGCTTTACTTTGGCATATCCGAATTGTCAGCATCACCACCCTTGTGCGATGGAGTCATTCATTATTAAGTAAGAGTTACTTGAAGACAAGCACTGCAACAGTCAATTTGATAACTGGGAAGGCTATGAAGAGACTAATGGCTGGGTAGCACATAAAGAGTGAACGCACTAAAAGAAGAGATGATTCATGACTCTGGAGGAGGGAGCAGCATGGCCCAAAATTTCATCATGCTACTTAGAATGAAGCACAATTTAAAACATATGAATTATGTTTTTTTGGAATTTTCCATTTAATATTTTCAGACTGCATTTAACATGGGTAACTGAAAGCATGGAAAGAGAAATTGCAGATAGGAGTGCTACTGTGTATATACATACAATAGAATACTACTGTACCATAAAAAATACAATCTTGCTATGAGACAGCATGGATGTACCTTGAGGTTATTATTGTAAGTGAAATAAGATAAAGACAAAAAAACACATTATTTCACTTATATGTGAAATCTAAAAACAAAACAAACAAAAATTAAAAGAAAACCCAGACTCATAGATACAGAGAATAAACTGGTGGTTGCGAAAGAATAGGGGAGGTTGAGTGGGGCAAAATGGTTGAATGGGATCAAGAGGTACAAACTTTCAGTTCTAAAATTACAAGCCATCTGGAAATGATGCACAACATGAGGAATAGTCAATAATAATACATTAACTTGGTATTAACTTGATGACAGTTGGTAGCTAGTCATTGTGGTAATCATTTCACAATGTACACAAATGTGAAATCACTATGTCATACAAATAAAAATAATGTACTATTCTACATTGATTATAGTTCAAAAAATAATAAAATGCACAATATTATTTCACTCAGATACCTGGGAGGGTAGTTTAAATAACTGCCAAATAACTCAAATATATATGTACATATATGTATATTTCACACAAATATGCACACACAAACTTGTCAATATATAAACGGTCTCATTATAATCTATATTCTAAAATGAAACTAACCAGAATTGTCATAAAGTTTATATTTTAAACATTTTAGACTTCAATTACTATACTTTCTATGTAAATTACTGATAACAAAGTTTTAAATTATATTTTAGAAGCATCATTTAAATATATGCTCATTAATCAAAACAAGTTTAGTTGGTTTATTTAATTTTTAAAATACTATTTCTATAATATTGTATCTGCTTTGGTATTACAATGTTTGCTATTTCTAATTTTCATATTCCTTTCTAGACTAAGATATATATATATACACACACACATCATTGATAATAACTGGCCTATATGGGATATATTGAGAATTTACTATATGCATCGACTCAACCCTTGCAATACACTATGTGGTATATGTTATTATTACTACAATTTTTCACATGTGATTCAGGAAATTTAAGTAATTTGCCAGAGTCATCTTCTTGTAATGCCAAGGCCACGATTCAAATTCAGGTGTACCTGGACAGATCTCTTTAAAAGAAGTGCTCTTCACCACTATGATTATCTGTGTTTTGCATCCCAGCCAAAGTTTTCTAGAAAAGAGCAACTGAAAAATAGCATCTTGCTTAATAACTCAAGTATTTAAAAAACTTAATAAATATATCTGAAAATTGAGTCTGTTTAAAACTAAAAAATGAAAATTTGGGGAAATTTAAAAAATTATGATATGTGAATAAGAAAATATGAATAAAAACTTAGAAATATCTTTAGTTTTGAAAAATTAAGAAAATTTGATTGGTCATTTGGAATATTTTTAAAAATTTTTTTGCATTCTTACAGGTTATAGTAAGAAAACCCATACTTAGTTTATTAAATTAAAAATAGTTAAAATTTATAAACATTTCAAAAGTGATTAATTAGCTGTACACTTAATTCAGCTTCTCTGTTGCCTATTGTGGCTGTTTTAAGAGCAGTGTACACGGGTGTGTGTGTGGCAGGAAATAATACCACTAAGGTATTCTGAGGCGTGGTTATGAATTGCTTGCTGTCTTTCACATTTTAGCAACACTAAGCCATAAAAGGTCTTCTGGCTTGGATATAGCATATTGTATAGAATACAGTGAGAGGGAAATGGCATGTGGATGGAAGGAACCAAGCTAATTAAATGTTCAAAGTGAGAAAACATGGGGAAGTGAGAGGGGTGTTTATCCTA
This sequence comes from Pteropus medius, assembly GCF_902729225.1. Lineage (NCBI taxonomy): Eukaryota > Metazoa > Chordata > Mammalia > Chiroptera > Pteropodidae > Pteropus > Pteropus medius. The sequence continues at coordinate 35,595,837 of NW_024351730.1, read as the reverse complement.
TGTAAACTCTGATTAGCTACATGGAATCTTACAAAATCGCCTTTTCATTGCCTTTCCCCTATTAGGAAATTTCTTATACTGTAGATTCGACTTGTAGCCTAAAATTTAAGTCTAAATTTGATGAGTTATCTTAACAAGAAAAATAAGAGATATGTGAAAAGATGGAATAGAATCAATAATTAGATTCCAAATTGTGGGTGCAGATTTTGGCTAATGCCTGTACAAACTACCTCATTGCTCTTCTATGCTAATTTTCTTTCATATGCAGACATCCTTTTCTGGGAAGTAACTATAAAGACCTTTTATAAAATATGATTAATGCTTCTTTGCCTTTGTAATTTGCCTCATTAGTTTAACTACTAACTCATTTATAACATGTTCAAATATTTTCAAAAAGCAAATTAGTCACATTAGTAAATGATGTCCAATTATCAGTAGTTTTATAAGGTTAGCACCACTAGCCTTTGGCAAGCAGAAGAGAAAAAAGAGGGCTAAAGAAGAAAAAATGGGAAGGTAAGAATGTAAGTATGTATGTATGGAGGGAAGATGAGGGAATAAAGAATAATGAGAAGATAAAATTGCATTGTTATGGTTTTTAATTACCCACTAGAAGTTTAATTACTGACTTACAGAGTCTTTCAGACTAAAATGATTACAAGAGCTGTATAGAGTGGCAAAATAAGAGGTGGGAATGATGCTAGAGTGAGATATCAGTCTATTACTGATCCACTCTATCCCTACTAGCTGCCTAGATTAGTGTATGAAGCACTAAGTATTAATAATAATGTTTTCATAACAAACAGATTGTTGGCAAAGGTATCAGATATAGCAGAGTCTGAAGGTTCATACTTTAAAAGCTACTCAGATGTCATGTTTGTTCACCTGTTGTAGTCACAGGACTCCCTAACTTCTAATTAGTGTGAATTAATGTTTGACTGGAGGTGAAATTGTCTTCACTGCTCAAAAGGTCAACTCTGACTAAATAAAACTATGTCAAATTAAAATGAAATAACCTTAAAGGAAATTCTAAAGAGACTTTTTGATATTATCTTCCTTATTCTTCAACCTTAATCATAACTATAGCAATAGCATTTGGTTTTTGAGTGAGCATCAGAAGAGAAATTCTAGCTGATTCCTGTCAGTATACTTCTACGTCCTTGGGCAACTGAGTTATCCATATCACTATGTCTATAAATAACATCTATTTTACATGATTTCACAAAGAAAATATTTGGATTCATAAAAATGAAAAATTGCTGCTTGGATTTAAAAAACCTAAAGGTCTTATAACTGGAATATTTTGAAGCATATGAAAAAAAATCTCTCTTAATATTTAACAGGTAAAAACTTTTGAGAATACCTATCCCAGGTCATAGACATGTCATTAATTACACATATTTTGTGACACAATCTCTGTGAAGATACTGGAAATATTTACAGCCTACAAGAATGGTGGACATGCCATAAACAGGTATCTCTCCTGACCTGCTATTGACTAGGCCCAAACATTTATTAGTTCAGATATTGTTCCTTGGTTCTGGGAACAACAATGATAAGGAAAGAAATACCACTGCTCCCATAGATTTTCAGGGAATGTAACTGCTTCTACATAGGTCTGTTTTTCACTTGGAATGCGAATTCAATTTTTTTCTTTTTCTGACAAAACTTGCAGAATAAAAGAATCCATCACAGAGGCACACAGAAAGCAAGGACAGAACACTCAGGTTAGGAAACAGAAGGGCAGCATTAAGCAAGTACACTGAAATCAAAGCCAAAGAGTAAATATGGCAAGCAAACAACAGTTTGTAGGAAATATGGGAAGAAACGAGCCTGTGAAACTTTAATGGTGTGAATCAGAAGCAAGTTCATAAGAAGAAAATGAAGACTAAGTAAGGCCCTGATACAAAAAGTAATACCTCAGCACAGATCATTGTGGTAGGAGAAAAACTCATTAAAAGGCGATAAGCAGAGGTGGGCAAGGCAGAAAGATATCTGGTATAGATGAGATTTTCTTGGTCTCCTGAGTGGTAAAGTGCATTCGCTGGAGCTTTAATGACAAAGTAATGCTACTGGAACTCCAATTCTGCTTCTCAAAGTAAGCAAAATGTATTTTATCAAGTTTTAGAAAATAACGATTTAATAAAGTGTTTTTCTTTCCCTTCCTTCCTTTCTTTCATTCAATCTTTCTATTTTCTGATTGGGTATGTTACCACCTTCAAATGTATCATTTGGGAGAGTTACGATAGCTAATATATAACAATTGCAATTGTGTTAAAGTAACTAAAAAAAAAACAGTTTGCTGTGAAAAAAAGGAATGCAAAGAAAAAAGGAGGTATTGATAAGGAAAGGAAAAAAGGGTATATAATAGAAATATATATGATCACATTTTTCTTATATTAGTAGTTAATGAGATGTGATGCGTGAAAGTATAATCTGAAAAAGAAAATAGTTACCCAAACCAGTGAAGCAGAAGAATATAATGATTTTTGTGAATAATATATGTTCAAACATTTCAGGAATTCATTATTTATACTTCAAAAAATAAAATATTAATAAAATCATTTCTAAGGAAAATCAAAAGTGTTACATCCAGGAGTTCCCTAAAAAGGCAAAACTGTTGTACTCCAGTAATAACAAGGGCTGAGAAATACAATGTCAAGATTTTATCTTCCAAATCTATAGTTTATTAATAAAAAAGAGAGAAGATATGCTGATGGGGCAAATAGTGGTCTCAAATCCAAAACAGGACAGTCCGATGAAAGCATTGAGTAGTAACTGTGTTTTCCTGGAGCACAGCAACACAGAATGGAGGCTGATCTCTATTTTGCAACTTTAGTCATAGAACAATAGCTTTTGTATCCTTATGTTAAACTGTCTGATCTCCACGTTGAAGGTAGGATGAGATCAGGGAAAACCTGTACGGTTAGAGAAATGTAAAAGTGCCATCCTATCATCTTCAGATAATAAGAGATGTTTCATGCTTGGTAGGACTAGTTAAGAGCACTGTGTTGTGACATTCTGTTGTCTTAAAAGGTAGAATTAAAGTTACAGTGACAGAAAGCATGAGAAGGAGCATCCAAAAGCAGGGCCTCCATTAGGTATGTAGTCATTCCTAAAAAGAAAGGAATTACAATTTGAGAAACAGCCAAAACACTTCACTGAAATGCTTCCTTAGAGAGTAACTGATTTTCATTTCAGAAGAGGAACCGTATGGTATGTTGTTTCTAATCTACATAATTATTTATTAGTCTTGGGGACAGAGCAGCAGCCTAGACATTTGTAAAGTACATATTATGTACATATAAGTACATGAACTAATTGATAACATATATTTTTACGCTGAGAACCTCTTGGGTCTCCTTTAATAGCTAAATCCGACTTCACAAAACTCTTACAAAGTAATATGCTCAGAAATATGTCTAATAGTTGCTCAATAAATTATTTATATTTTAAATTTTTTACTTGTCAGAATGTGAACTAGCTAATTCTACTCTATTCTTTATCAAATCATTATTCTTGACTACTAGTCTCCCATCATCCCAACAACACCACTGCTCAATTAACAATATTCTAACAGAAAATGGACGGAGTGCTATATTAAGAGATCTGTGGTTTTTGTCATACATAATAAATCACCCAGCTATGCAATATTACATTTACTGTCACTTTCTCTGTTTCATCATTGGTAAAAATGCCTTATCTAAAAGATTTTGTAAGGGTCAAATGAAACAGGATACTCGCAAGGTGCACCAGAAATTTCAAAAACAATTCATAGTTAAAGTGAATATTATTGGAAACTACAAGTTAAATTGTGATATTTGTAGAAACTGTTCTATTTTCTCACTGAAACTTAATTAAATGGTTAATTTTTTGTACCTTCTCTGACTTCAAACAAAGATACTAATTTGTTAAAATAACTAAATAACCATTCTACTACAATGGTGTGTTTTTAAAACATGAAAACGACAAAGCCTCTTAAGAGTGCACTTATAAGATTATTTTTTATCCTAAAATGTAACCTCTCAGTTATTTAAATGAGTAGAATAAGCATAACTCTATAGCTGCATGTCTATAACACTGGAACATTAATCACTATACATGATAATACTGTGTTATTGCTTTTGAAATCTATTCATTAGAATCATAAGCTATAAGCCCTTCAGGGACTGATTAGAATACACATTACATCCCTCAGCTCTTAGCATTCAGATTTCTTATTGAGTTCAAATTTTGTAATTTCTCATATCATTAGTAGACAACTCTGCATTCAATAATAAATCTGAAAGCTCAAAGATTTGCATTTTTTTCTGTTTCTCAAAAATCTAACCTAATTTCTTTTTAAATTTTATCCCCTAAATTATTTTCTATTTCTGCATCTTGTTTCCTGAAAGGCACATATCCCAATTAAAAAATACTTATTTAATTTCTTATTTTATAACTTTTATTGTTATAATTCATACAACCATAAAATTCACCCAACGTGTACAATTCAGTGTTTTTCAGTATAATCACAGTTGTGCAACCATCACCACTATGTAATACCAGAAAATTTTCTTCACCCTGAAGAAACATTCTGTACCCATTAGCTGTCATTCTCCATGCCCCCACATCCTCTGGCAAACACTAATCTATTTTCCGTCTACATGGATTTGCCTTTTGGATATTCCATATAAGTGGAATAATACGATGTATTTCCTCCTTTCATTAAGATGTTTTCAAGTTTCATCTCTATTGTAGCATGTATCAGTACTCTTTCATGGCTGAATAACATTCCACTGTATGGATATACCACACTTGTTTATCAGTTGATAGACACTTGGGTTATCTTCATTTTTGGCTGTTATAAATCATTTGCTATGAATATTATGTACAGCTTTTTGAGTGGTCATATATTTTCAATGCTCTTGGGTATACACCTAGGAGTAGATTACTGGCTCACGTGTTAACTCTATAACTTAATTTTTGAGGAACTGTCAAACTGTTTTCAAACACTTGTACTATTTTACATCCATGCCAACAACGTATGAGGATTCTGATTTCTCCACGTTCCTGTCAGAATTTGTTATTGCCTATCATTTTTATTATAGCCATCCTAGTGGGTGTCAAGCGGTTGCTCATTTTAGTCTTTTAGTTATTTCTCAAGAGCTGTATGTATTTGCCTTTACTCACAATATGATAAAGGCACTATTTCTTACAGCTTTTCCTCTTTCTCTCCTTCTTCCCTTCCATAGCAGGAAGGAATGATAAGTGTTTAGGACAGAATCATTTCTTAAGAAAAATGTATAAGTTTTATCAGTTCTATATAGTACTTGCATAGAATAAATGACATAACAAAATATTTCTAAATTATATAGTGATATTAGATTACTTTCTTGCTACTGTGACTTATTTGTGCTCAAAGTAAGAAATGCAATTTTTATGCATTATTTTCCTTTACAGATACCACTTTAAACTGGAAAAGTCACTTTAACATATGAGTAACAATATTATGTTATAAAACATGGATACTACCCCAGAGGAATGGATAAACTTATCAAACAGTTTATTCTCCACAAAAGTCATCCTAATCACCACACTCAGTTTTGAAATTTCAGAATCATTGTACATGTTGTTTATGTGATCCTATTAACAAATATAAACTAAAGATTTTAAAATTTAAACTTAAAAATTAAGTGTGAAATTAATAGTTATGTTATTTTCAAGATATTAAATTATCTTGTCAAATAGTCTTACAAACTAGTAACTGCAGCAATAACAGTTGTAGGTAAACCAAATTCATTAGAAATTAGAAGTAAACATTGGTTTATCCAAACAAAATACAAGGAAGCTACAAAATGTGTTGAGGTCAATTAGCAAAGAGCTATATTTTAGAATTAGTATTGAAGGGCAAGGGAATGAGAGGAAATAACTTAATTTAGTTAAACGTGTAATGAATTTATATTTTGCATAGGTCGTAGAATTTAATTTGCAAAGTAGCAAGACGAGTGTTAAATATAGTGATTATTTTTTCCTCTGCATTGGCTGTTATTCAACAGTTTCTTTATAAATCAGTTGCTAAAAATTGTTGAATGAATAAATGAATGAAAGTGTTAGTATTCATGTCAAAGATGAAGACACCGAGGCAAAACGTAGATATTTAAAATACCACAGCTGATAAATGTTGAAGTATACCTGATTCCAAAATACTGCTTTTCCTTTTATATAAAGTGCTCCCAAATAACTGTTTATTATTTTAAGATCTAGAGTTAGTAAGTGGACATCTAATTGATAGTGAAGCCACAATATAAAGATATTAGTTAATAAATATCACATATCTCTAAGAAAAAAAAATATTTTTCTAACATATTTTAAAGTTAGAAAGCTGACGGAAAAATTATTTTAAGTAAAAATAATTGAAGAACTCTATGAATAATGATTAAACTACATAAAAATGCAAAGCACTGACAGTGGAAACCAGTTACAAGATTTAATATTCAAAGTTATTTTTCAGACTTTTCCTTTGGATTTAATTCTTGCTAGAGTGACATAATAAACAAAATATTTATGTTTAATAATTGTACATTCATCTAGAAGCTAAACTTATTCCTAAAATTAAAATTAAAAATATAAATTAATTGAGCAAATAGTGGGATTCCCAAACTATGCGTTGTCCTTTGTCTTCACTAGGGAAAGAGTAGTGGTAATAGGCAAAGTGGTGCTGTGAGGTCTCAAAAGGAGAGCAAAAGTAGTAATCCTAGAGACAACAGAAACAACCCCATAATCAGTATCAATAATTTTTAAATTAAAAAAAAAAAGTTCTGAAGCTCCTTTTCAGCCAGCAAGAATAGTGTAAGTTAAAGAGGTAACATTCACCTGCAAGACTGTGTTTGAAAGCTGAGTCGCTAGGCCATATGTCGGCCAAGAGAAGTCGGGGAAGTGTTCTAGGCTGAAGCATTATGTAGTGAACTTTTTAAAAATCTTATCTTAATTCTCTGGCATTAGGTAGCACATGCTTTCCTAAAATGTAGTAATGTGAACAATAATCTTAGCATAGAGTTAATAGTTGCTTATAAGACATGATCTGAGTGATCACAAAGCAACAACCACTTGAAATATTCCTTTTTAGAATTTGAGTGAAGCAATTACTTTGAATAAATCTAGTGTCCTAATTCCATCATGATAGATAACACCTTTCTCCCTCATTACCTACACTGAAGCTTTACATTCCAGATAAACTCATTTACTTCAGATTCCCTAACCTCCTCTTTGAATTTGCATGCGAGTTTACACTATTTAACCCAATATGAATCTTCTTCTAATCATGTAACTAGAGACTATTTTTTTTCCTCAAGATCCTAATTAAATCCCAACACATCCATGAAGTATTATTTCATAACCATCATATCTGGAAATCAACTAATATTTCTGTAGGAATTTGAATTTTATCTATTCATTTGAGTATCTCCAGCTCCTTGAAGAGTGACTGGAATATATCAGGAGCTCACTGTGCATGTGTTAAAGTGAAGTAAATAGTATTTCAAATTCAGTGAAGTCAGGAGCTATACTATATACTTTTCTGGACTCTCCTTTTGAGAGAGTACAGTTAGTGAGTGCTAAAAGATACCTCACAGACAGATGGGTTTACTAATTCGTGTAAGTGGAATAAGTGGGCTGCATCTCTTTCCTTGCTATGGTTTATTATTATTGTATCTTTCCTTGGATTTCATGAGGAAATACATTTTCCCTAAGCCAATTTAAATTAGTTTTATCATCTTAACAATAAAAATTATACTAATGTCGAGACTGACAGTTGTGAAATGTGAAATGAAATACAAGAATCTAAAAACTCTATATATTATTCCTCAGAACTATCCAAACTATATGTAGGCTTGTTCTTTCAAACACTTTTAGTTTAAAACAATATGTTAATTTCCCAGTTATTTTCATCTTAATACATAAAATCTTTAATTAATAAAATACGATCTTTTTAGGTATTGGCTTATATAGCTAAAAATATGTTTTTCAGATATAAAGGTTAAAACAAAAGCATAGAGAAAATCCAAGGTGGCCCTAAGAAATGGATCAATAACTTGTCAGAAATAAAAATTAATTCTTTCCTTAAATGTTAAATTGGATTTTTAACTATGATTTCATCTACACTTAAGTCTTATGTGATTTTCTTGGACTTATTAATTAGTAAAACAAATTATAGCAGCACTGCTTTGGTTCATTGAGTTCCTTTTTTCTCTGGATATATTTCTAATAAAAGCTCTCTCTGGATTCTTTACATACACACATATGTATATGCACAATATATATGTACACGCATATGTAAAGAGATACAATAAATTTCTGAATTTGTAAAAAAAAAAAAAAAAAAAGGAAGTAATAAGCAAGTTGAAAGGGGAGGGAAAGATTAGTGCACAGAAAGGCATGACACATAGTTATGTACAATTACTAGATGAGCTGCCATACTTAAGCTAATGATCAAAATTTAAAAAGAAACATGTTCGACTTTAAGATTCACAGTGCTCTAAAGCTAAAGAGCAATCTAGATCTGTGTGTAAATGTCATGATGGCAAATGTCAAGTCACAGGGAAAAAGTTCCATAAGTAGCCAAAATGATGTAATATAAGTGCATAGATTCTTATGGGCTGAACTGCATCAACAATTCTGACCATTTAGAGGACCAGACAGACTTTCATGTACTTCAGGCAAGGCTCCATAAGTGTAAATAAGATGACAACGGCAAAAAAGGTCAAAGTGCTCATCCTTAGTAAGAAGTTAGAATTCTGATTCTGTGTTTCCAATTAAGGGTAGAATCTGGACGGTTAAAATTTGTGCCTGTAGAGTTTCCTTTGTGTTTCACCTTTGCTACTTATTCCAGCGTGTGCTCCTCTGAGATGTTTTCCAAAAAGTATTTACCATGCATATAACCATAAAACATCAGATCTATTAATTGACCATTATTAGGTCTTCTCATGGAAGTTAATTCATACTATAAAGAATGAGCTGTAAATAAATCAAAATAACTTTAAATAAGCTTGCACATTTAAATAATGATGAGTAGGAAAAGAAAATAGGTTATTTAGGAATGTTTGAGACATCATCGAGCTTGGAGAAAAGGAATTTCATTCACTGTGTCTTTATCCAAGGGGAAGAAGAAATTTTGCCTATATTTACACTATCCTTTTATAATTTTAAAATATTTCCCCAATAGCTATCTATATCTTATGGCCATTTTCTGCCTTTAGCCTTCAGCTATAATTTTTATAAAAATGACAATATTTAAGTGCCATTTTTACACGGAATTGATGTATATTTGCCTCATTTTTTGCTATGCATTCACCTTTTAAGCCATCAGTCCCTGCTACCTAATATATTATTTACACTTACCAAATATACAATCATCATTAATTCCTGTGACTGTATAGAAAAAAATTACAAATGCAGCGAGTTTAAAGAACAACCCACCATCATCTACCTTTAAAAAAAAAGAAAAACTTCTTTAGAATCAGAATGGCAAATATCTGTCTTATCTAATTATGATATGACTATCATGTACTAAGTTTGAAAAACAAATATACTATTGGGATAATGTATTTACACATATTGTCTATCAGTAAAGACACAGAAAGAAATAGAAACTAAATATCTATGACAAAAACTAAAAACAGCAAACAAAACAAAATCTGGAAAAAAAATGAAAAGACCCATGAAAACACTAGATGCCAACAGTATTTATTTGAGTTGAATGATAAGTTTTGCTTATCATTCCCTCTTTTTCCTTGTTTTTTAAAGCATGTGTAAGTGTTCATTTAAAATATGTTCAAACTAAGAAAGCTAAAAGAAATACTGGTAACAAAGACTGAGTCTGCTGAATCAAGTGTTTATTACTCTATAAGGAATGAGGCTACAGAAAATTTCTAGTATAAAAGATAGCATTAAACAACAAAAAAATGGGAAATGAGAAATGGAAATAAAATCATTAAAATTTTGGTTTTAATACAGGAAATCTCACTAGAAAAGAAAAGTGATATAAGAAAATACTTTGAGATGATGAAGAAAAGAATCTAGGGGGAGGAAGGGCAAATCCAGAGGGAGACTTCTGAGATGCTAAGTGACAAAGATCAAGGTCTCACTATCAGAATGAAAGGGACATTCTCCAGGCTCCACTGATAGCATGTCCATACAGCCCATACATATTCTGCTCTGGCATTCCTCAGACTAAACTGAAATAATTTATTTACTAATATATATTTATATTACCCTCGAGCTTATAATGGTTTAATTATATGAAACATATCTTATTCTCTGGATTCCCACATCCTGACATAAAGTAAACATTCAGTAAGTATCAGTGAATGATTAATGAATGATTAAACAAATGAATAAAACCTCTGTAAGAGAGTTAAGAAAATATGGGTAAATCAATTCTATGTTACAAACATGGGAATAAGTTTCAAAAGGAATAAAGATACCTTATTAGAGAAACTTAAACCCAAATAAACTAATAATTATATGAAGTCAGAATATTTGGCTATTATTTAAATGTAAATATAACACATAAAATTATACCAAAAGAATTTTTGTCAAACAACAAATTATCTAATTTAATATAATATTCATGGATATGGGACTTCCATCCACATTTGCCAGAGAAAAGAAAGTTAATAAAATATCTCGTTGTTGATGTGATCAGATATAATCAATTCTTTTATCTTAGGTCTGATCACAATGAATAATTTCTGAATTTTTTACTTTGTATTTTATATATTACTATTTCTAAAACTTAAAAAAATACTTAAAATCTAATAGCTTTTAGCAGTTCTAAAATGCATGTACTTTGGTCAATCATTCTGGGTGTTCTCACAAAGGTAACCAACTGACCACGTCAGTCTGCATCTTAATATAACTGAAATGCCAAAATTAATTTCTCTGAGGGGCAAGTCCAGACAAAAATGTTTAAACAGATTTCCATTAAAAAAAAAAATTCTATTCCCAAAAAAGCAAACAGGTTCTACGAGGATAAATGAGATTCCTAAACTTTTCAAACCTTCCATAGCTATAATTGATGCCTTTCCTTCTTTAAGATGGAAAATTTTCACTCTCACTCTGAAGAGTTTCTACACACAAACACACATACTCCTATTTAAAATAAGCACACAATCAACTTAAAATCTGGGACAATAAAGAAGTCTTCTAAAGCTTATCAGAAACAAAATGCTCCAATGAATTTCAAAAGATATTTATATATGAGACAATGAACTAATTCTTTGTTTTTGGGTCACTGAGTCACCTTTTAGTTTGTTGTAGAACAAACTCAGTGTTCTCCTGTGATTAGACAAAGCTACTTTCCTTCACATTCTCATGTTGAGCACTTATGATCAATAACATTCATGAATAAATAACATCTTTAAATAGCCTTACAGAACTAAGACACTAACTATTCCCCATGTTGCTGCTTAAAGATGTGCTCCAGAGTTAGAAGTAGTAGATGCAAGTCCACTGCCACAATTTCAGGTTTATGTCTAACTCAAGAAATGGGAAAATCTCTTATTCTCACAGTTAAAATAAGAAATATTATTATACACTATAGAAATTACAGTTTCTTAAAATGCTGAAGAAATACTTCTGTTGTTTGGGAACTAAATTAAAAAATAAGTATTAACCAAAGCACTTAATTCTAATCTTGAACTTAAGGAGTTTGCTGTCCTCTGGCTCAGGACAGCATTTTACCGCTCATTATGATTCCAATTCCTGTACTGTGTCCTATTACTCTGTTATATATAAGAATGCATTTTAGTTTTAATGGAATGAGGAACATTTTTGTTTAAGATGGGCAGTAAGGCCAATAAATAAGTACATATTTTAGTTGAGAAGAAATGACAGTCCACTTTAAAGTGAAAGAAGAAGTAAACTTGTTAGGTAATTGATGCTCACATTTAAATTTGTTTAGTTTCAATACATGTATGTAATTAAGTCAACAAATATTTATTAAGAGCTGACTATGTGCCAAAGATTAACCACAAACTACAGCCAAAAAATTCAGCCTACAGCCTGTTTTAGTAAATACCATTTATTGAGACACAGCCCCACCCATCATTTCTGGCCAGGATGGCACAGTTTAGTTGAGACAGACACTGTATGGCACGCGAAGCCTAAAATATTTATTATCTGGCCTTTTACAGAGAAAGTATGCTGATATCTTGCCTAGAAACTAGGGATACGCTGATAAATAAAATATCTCTGCTTCCTGGCACTTACCTATCGGCTGGGGTAGGCAGAAATCAACTACAAACATATAAATAGGTAAATAACAAAGTAATAAATATTATGAAGAAAAGAGAATTGAGTAATGGTAATAGAGTATATGATATAGGGATCAAGTTACCATTTTAAATAGGGTACAGTAGGGGAATTTCAGAAAGTAACATTTGAGTAAATTTTTGAAGGACAAGAGGTAGTAACCATGTGAATTGGGGGACAAATATTCTGGTCTGAGAAGGCAGCTAAGGCAAATAATGCAAAGGAAGGAGTGTGCTTTGTGTGTTCAAGGAAGAATAAGGAGGCTGATGTAAAATAATCAGTGAGAGGAAAGTAGTTCTACCAACAAGAACTGTCTTCGGTGGTACCAACATTTATTACTGCCAGTAATTACTGTTAAATATGAGTCAATGCCCTGTGCCGAGAAATTATTTTTTATCATGCATGGTTAAGCAAGTATAATTTAAGAACTCTGAAGTAGTGTTAGTTTAGTAACATCCAGTTGCTACATATATCTCAATACATATTATATATTACTGAAAAGGAGACTGGAATGGTGGCATGATATATAACAATATCTTGGAGAACATCAAATATGTAATAATATGTGAAGTTATAGATTACTTGAAAAATTCACAAAATCTTGAAAGGTTTGGCTAGGGCTCAAGAGTATAACTGAACACAGGGAAGAATACATTTTATATTATTACATTTAAGCTTCAAGATACTAAGGAATATTATTAGAATCATTTGGTAGTTAAGTTTTCCTGATAGATTGAGGTAATAATTATAGAATGAAAAAACTGGTAAGACATAGATTCTATACCTAGACAGACAAATGTTATGTGTACTCTTTTGAAATAGGTTCATATTACTATAGGAAAGAGGCATGAGGATGCAGTATGACTAAATATTAAACCAGGTTGTATCCAGACCTTCCTAGCTTGACAGAGTAACCTTGGTTGATCAGCATAGGGAACCCACAGGAAAACTCCTGCTGAGGTTACTAATGGCTACTTCCACATGCCTTTAATGCTGCACACCCATACCCAGAAAGGAAAACGGGTTCAAACTAAATTCCTGGAACACTCTGTCCTGCTCATTCTCTATCTTTAAGAGACTATGCCTCTGTCTGTGGAGCATTATTTCTTCTCTAATAAAATTCCCTTTTATTTCTAACTCTGGCACATGCTTGAATTCTTTCCTGCGTGCAGTCAAGGACCCTCTGTCTCAGTGTAGGAGTCGCCACTTGGGGAAATTTACCTTGTCAATATTGTCAAGAAAACTTAAAAAATTTGCTTTAAAAAAGATTTTGTACCAAGTGACTAGGCCAGTTACACAACAAAAGGCATATGGAAAAAAAATAGAAAAAGATAAAGGATAAATAAGTATAAAGATAATTTTATGTTGGGTATAATAAAACATGAGAAAAGTTCCACATTACATTGACGATATTTTGAAGTTGAGAGAGACAAGACTTATTTAGAATGGATCAAATCTTAAAATTTTAAAATAATATTCTAAAGTACTAAATGTCAAAAACTGAAAACACTAATACTTTGAAAAGTGCTTTAGACAGTCTTAGGCAACACTAGTAAAAGGCCTGACTTAGTTTATTACCAACTTCTCCTGTAGATAAATTTTAATCTAGCAGATCAAAGAACACTCTGTAGGTAGCTAATTTCTTGGAACCAGAGGAGATCCACTATGGCAGCAAATAGCCACACTGCTATAAGCACATTTTTTTTTTTCATTGACTCATTTAATCTACACCAGAACTGAATGAAATACTCTTATTACCTCTCTACCACATATGAGGAAACTGAGATTAGAATCATACAGATAACGAATGGTGGAAAATTAGGACTTAAACTGTCTAGCACAGCTCGAAAAACCCACACTAAATTTTTAACCTACGCTAGCTTTTTAACAGATGCTATTGTAGGGGTTTAGAATGAACCACCCCAAGATGTGTCTCAGTGGTATGTGGATTATTTTGAGCTAAAGGCAACTGAGACTTTGAAGGCTCAAGAGAAAGTTCTATATCTGCCCCCAACCCCACTTAACTATCTAGAAGCATTTAAATTAGGAGCCTGGACCACAATAAAAGTTAAAACCAGAAATTATTTTGTACTTATTTATATGGTAGGACAAACTAATAATTACTGAACATATGCTCTCCCTGCAATTACCTTCTGAAGCCCCAAAGTGCATTACCTTATCCTTTGTTCAGAATGTCTTATACACCCATTTTCCCTTTCTGTGTCTGAATGTCTCATGTATGTGGGGTCTCTGACTCTCTCATGGGTAAAGGGTTCCCATATATACATATTAAATTTGGTTATTTTCTCTTGTTAATCTGTCTCATTGTCTTCTTGATTTTTAGACCAGCTGAAAAAAAACTGAGAGCAAAGTTTCTTTGTCCCCAACATCATTCCCTTGAATTTGAGTCTTCAGATGTTTCACCAACCTGAAATCTTATTCTTACTTTGAGATAGCAGATATGTATTTTTTTCTTCTAAAAACACAAGCAATTCCATAGCCTATTAATCAGAAATCTCCTCATACACATATTTTGGGTATTATATAAAGTGAGCATATAATTATGAAAACATATTTTTGAACCTGGGAATCTATTAATAAAGATAGGATAATGACTTTGTGATTAGTTACTGTCTTATGTAATCCAGAATATACTCACATTAGACATGGGGATTCTCTGAATGGCCCATTCTCTTTGGTCACTAATTCCCTAAGATTTTCTACCCTTACCCTGTCAGCAAGCAGTGTCCCTCATGGCTATCTTTTTCCTGTAAGGGCTATCTTCCCTGAAGTTGAACCCATTCCTTGTTATTTCCTACTTTCCTGCTGTTTCTCTTTGAGGATCAGACATCTCAGATAGGTTCTCACAGTCTCTTCTCTGTAAATCCAAACCCAGGCCTCATTCAGCAACTTAAAGTTCCTCTTTCTTCCCTTTCAGACTCAAATACTTACCCAAAATAGACTGGTTTTCTATACAATCCCGACATTGTTTTATTGTTTCAAACCGGATATTGTTTCACCCTGCGGTCACTGTTTCCTACCTACTTTGCCTCCTTGTTTCTCCTACTTTCCTGTTTATTACTCCTCTCCTTGAGAAAACCAATTGAATTCAAACAAGCAAAGAGACAGTTCCACTCATCCATAAAACTAACCCAATCAAAGAAATACACCCACATTTCCTTCTAACTTGTTCCTGGCAGAGTAAAAACACCAAGAGTTTTAATAACATTATTAATTTAACTACTGATAATCTTTTTTAAATCAGGAGAAAAATCGATAATTTGCTTTTAAATTATAGTTTAAAGATGTTTTAAATAAGAAGCTGGTAAGAAGAAATAAGCTATATTGACTAACAAATTAGTCCAATGAAGGCTAGTGGGGTGGAGTAATTAACATTTACTGAGCACTCACTAATGCCAAGTATTATCTTTTAATGGGGGAAAAAAAGAGAAGCCTTTAAATAGTCTAACAATCAGGAGAGAGAAAATGCAAGAAGAACAGTTCCTGTAGATTAAATACAAGAAGTTCCTCATGTGCTACTCCTGCTTAATTCTCATTCATTGGGCAAGTTAAAGGAATTAACAGGCTAGAGAAACCACATTCTTTTTACTTAAGAGTTTTGGTTACAGTGAGGACAAATGAGAGCCTTCCAGAGTACCAGGACTGCCCTCAAAATAGGGATAATGTGTTTCTACTTGATTTATAATGTAATAAAATTCAATCCAGCTTTTAAAATTCTACAGAGTAGCCAGAAATCCGGGCAAAGAATATTGAGAGCATAAGTAGTTCTAATACAAAATGCATCTTCCTGATCTACACTGTATCAGGGAATACATGCAGATATATTTTCTTCTTCATTAAGTACTGATTTTTATGTTTGTTCTCACCCTGGTCCCCAAACACATTCCTGATTTCTTGTGTTAGGAATGAGTTATCTAAGTCACAAACTATTATGTTGATAACGGAGGTTATTTTTGAGAAGATATGTGTCATTTTTGTTTCTATATTAGCTATGGAGGTTTTTAGACATTGACCTTATCAGTGTGAAAAACTGACATCAGTAAAGCCATTTTAAAATAAAGGTAGGTCACTCATTCCAGAGGAAATGCCTTGCCAGTCTTACTCCTCAAACTTTTGAACTGGGCAAAATAACCACTGGGCTGGGCCACGGCAATATTGTATTTAAAATGTTGCAGAAATGTTGCAAAACAAGACCAGGGAGAAAGCAAGCACTACTTGGAGAGTTTGAGAACTCAGGTTTATTATGCCAGTGGTCCCAGAAGAGCTAGCGCTCTAAAGAGCTGGGCTGCTATAGACTATCTATTACTCACACATAACCATGGATGTGAAGAATTTAAAGAATTGTGTTGTTTTATCCTCTCTGATAACTTATTGAAGAAAAAATGAAACAAATTCATGATGTTGTGTCCAATATTGAACAAAGGACAGGAATTTTTGGTCTTGATCTCTCCTCCTCACTTTCTGGTTGCCTAGTCTCACTGTGCTAAGGTAAGCATTTCTTATTTTCATTGTTTGTAGAAGTTATCTCTTGTTGCTGCATCCAATGTACTCCCACCTGTAGGTCTGTTGCCAGTTGGATACCTAGATCAAAACTGAAACCCAAGGGAAGAAGTTTCTTATAGCGGCAAAGCAATTTCATCTTAAGCTGGTCTCATATATGAGACTGACATCAAAAGAGGGAAGAAATGATACGGGACATCACCTTTAAAATTCTTAATCTTTTAGCAGGAAATGATATGGGACATCTCTTACAGAGTTCTTAATTTTTTAGGAAACCTAGTTAAGTTTTCTTTTCTCTTTTCTTTGGGGAAAAGGCTCTCTCTCCCAAATCCAGATAATGACCCTGAAACTGGTAACTCAGGTTCTCTGACTTTTGATAAGGATCATGGGACCATCATGTGGGAATGGCCCTAGACCAGGCAGGGTCCTTAGAGTCTGAGAGGTGAAAGGACTTAGGCCAAAGGTTTTTTATTCTATAAGAAGTATGTTAACCAAGTCTGGTTTCCTTTACTCATTTAATAGGCAAATCAATAAAAGAAATTAATAGATATATGATTTAAATAACAAGTTTGTATCTTCCTTTCCTTGTCTAGGGACTGAGGTGGCACTTCAGCAGGAAACCCAAGACCCCGTCCTGACAAAGGCAGAGAGGGAAAGAGCTCCATGAAACCCCATAAGCAGGGACTCTGACCCTTCTCAGCAGGAAGCAGATACGGAAGAAGAGACCTCACATCCCTCAACATTCATACTAATAAATAAGGGGGTTCATGGCTCTTAGAAAGGAGTTAGGCAGGAAAATTAGTTAGGGGTTTTCCAAGTCTGCCTGCAAAAACACTGAGGTCATCCTATCCTAGAAGGGGTACACCCTAATCTGCCAATAATTAAATGAGTCACAGGGGTCCTGGTCCAGAATATGTAGTTGGGGATCCTGGCTTCTCCCACTTGCAGGTCTTCTCCTCATGCTCTTCATAGCTCTCTTATTTGGTCCCTGTATTCTAAACTGTCTCTTCATGCCTAAAATCCATAAAGTTCCAGATGGTTGACATCCGGACCACCCTTATACCAGCCCCTAGGCCAGGACGATGAGGAGGTTGATCCTATGAGAATTTAAAGGGCATCAAAACAGGGGAATGAAGAGGAATTTGCACTCAAAAAGCTAATCTGTTTGTTCTGCTTCTGTGGCCATGCTTACTGCACAGGCAGGAGGGCAAAGTGATCTCGAAGATCAACTGAAGACCCATCCTCCCCTATGATTGTTCTGTCTCCATAACAGACGTTATCACCTAAACTCCTAAATTGCATGCTCTGTAACTGCCCATAGCCCATGCTAACTGTAATGGCACAGATATAAAAACAAAATTACCCCTGAGCTCAGGGCCCAGATCTTCAGAGTGCTAGCTCTTCTGGGACCTCCGGCCTAATAAACCTGAGTTTTCCAACTCTCCGAGTGGTGCTTGGTTTCTTGTCGGTCTTGTTTTGCAACATTTCTGCAACAAAACAACTGTTTACAAAGCTAACAGGAAAGCATATATCTTGACTACCACCAAACTATAAGTTAAAAACATTCTTTAGAATTAACACCATCCCTTAATCAGAACGCGAATTTGGGTTTATGCCTGAATCAGTGGTTCCCAAATAACGTGTTTTTTTTTGTCTTTTTTTTTTAATGTCAAATGCTTGTTCCCTCTCACTTTGGTGTTTTATTTCTAAGTTAATATCTTCTAAAGGGGAGAAAAAGCATCATTTAGTGAAAACTGACTCTAACCTGTGACTCAGTATCTCTAGGATTCAGGTAAAACTATCAATAGGGATGTGTCAGAGGTATGGTGTTTTAGAGCTGTATGGAATCAGGTAATCTGCCTGATTTACATAAGAACCAGCACACTACTCACTATTTGCCATTTTTATAAGTTTTTCCTTAGAGGTCAAAAAAAAAATTCTGCTTTCTTTTTAACACAGATGACATTTCACCAATTGAAAAAAGAATTTATCCTCTGATGAGAAATGCCACGACTGCCATAGAAATTAACAGTGACTCGGAGACAGGGTTATAACTATGTTTAAAAAAATTATGAGAGCCACCGCATAGCTGAGGACACTTCTTTTTGGAATACAATGGTGTCTCTTTGTTGACCCACTTTAAGCGTTATACACAGCACTGCAGTCAGTGAAGACATAAAATATATGAACTATGAAACATTTTAAATATTGACATTTTATTTATTTTTTTAATACTCATAAAACCTTACCCGTGAGTTTGCTGAAATTCAAAGCTGTCTACTTCAGTTCATCACATACCTAGTAGGAGGATGTAATCACAAAGCTAGAAAAATGTGAAACACTCCAGGCTAGACATCTTAGGCTAATCAGAATGCAGAAAAGTTCTTTAAGGGTTTGAGCACACAGCATTTCATAAATAGTGCTGCTACCAATTAATTTCTTTAAAATGAAGATTATGGATTTCCCATGGTGAAATTAATGTCAGAGAGTCAACCTCTTTTGTAACAGAAAATGTTATTTTGTCTCCTTTCTAATTCTGAATTAAGATAGAACTCTCTCCCCATTCTTCTTCACCCACACACATTTAATATTAGATATTGGTGGAATTAATTTAAATTTTTCTCTCTCAAGTAAAATAAAGGATTCTTTCCTCTACTAAACTAAATAAATGATGTTAATTTTAATAGATTTAATAAAATAATACATCTCAAGGTACTAAAGCAGCAGAGATTAAAGGATGCTTTATAGAACATATGTCATATATTTTACATACATTATATATTATACTATTATATTTTTATAATTTATCATATTGCATATAATTAATTTCAATCCAAGCTACTCAATCAAAGACCAGAATATTGGCTAGTGACTATAAGATAGAAATAAAGAGACAATTCATGTATCAGTCTTTTACTTATGCTTCTCTTTCAGGGAACCATCTTCTTTCCCTTCCAGTGTTCCTATCTTAGTTCTTAAAGTATAAACTTCTATCCTTTTGGAAGAATGAGGAAAAGATTTCCAGTCTTTGTTCTATTCTCCTGAGCTATGCTTCAACGAGAGAAATGTCTTACCTAATTGATAAAATTGGGCAAAAGAATGAAATATGAAGAGTTCAGCCTTTCCAACGATCTCCCTTTTGAGATAATCTGATCTATTGATGTGGGCTTTCTCTTCTTGCTCTTCCTTGCGTGTAAACATACTTGGACCAGGGCTTAACTCCTGCCTATTAGAGGCCCACTTTTGGGCCTTCAGGTATGATGCAACAATGTGCTTGCAGCAAGCTTAGAAAGCATGTGCTCTACTGATCTATTATGGTCTGAATGCTTGTGTCCCCTAAAAATTCATATATTAAAATCTAATCCCCAATGTGATGAGATTGGAGGTGGAGCCTTTAAGTAATGAGGTCATGAGGGTGGAACCTTGAAGAATGGGATTAAGAAGAGGGCAGAGCGCCAGCATGCTCCCTTTCTGCCATGTGAGGATATGACTAAAAGGCGGCAGCCTGCAGCCTGGAAGAGACCTTTTACCAGAATTCGACCATTCAGGTACCTTGATCTTGGATTTCTAGCCTCTAGAACCGAGAAATAAATGCTTATTGTTCATAAGCCAGCAAGTCTATGATATTTTGTTATAGCAGTACAAACAAGATCTAGAACATGTGGAAGGCACAAGTACGTGTCGCCCCATCCCATGTTCAGATTTCAATTGTTTCACAACTGTAGTTGAAAGCTGTATGGGAAATTTACTCACATTTGTTTATTTAAACATGCTCTACTTAAATATGTTCATACATGTGTTTGATAAACATAGTTTTGGTGTGTTACAAGCTTAACCAAGATACTTACTGCATGTGATATTAATTGCTTATATCTGTTTTTTTTTTTTTTTAGATTCCTCATTTAGATTATAGACTTCTTGGATAAAGATCATAATGTTTCTCAAACAGTAATATAGAAGATAAACAAAACTTCTGATAGTTCACAGGTTGAAAATGAGCATTTAATAAAAATGAAATCCAAATATGTAATTAATGGCAGAGAAAGTTCAATTACTATATTTTAACAATTTAATTATTGGACTACTGAATTAAATTGGACAACTGAAATATTTTTAAATAATTGCATAAGAAAGTTTATAGTATCAGTTCTATTCTAATGAAAATATCCCATGAGACCCCATTAACTAGAAAAAAATTATTCATATTCTCGAATTTTAAAAATATATTAGCTGATATATTTTCCTATATAGATCTATATACTCTCTACAACCTGACTATGCTAAAATTTAGAAATATTTAAATTTTGGTAGACTAAAAAGACTATATTGTCTGCCAGGAATTCTAAGAGTAAATCAGAGAGGGCTGGGAAGGGAAAGAGGACCCACATAGCAAGGCTTGTGAATTGAGGTGTCTCAGTAAAATATGTTTGCTCATCCATTTTAAGTTATAAACAAGCACTTTCTACAATTTCTGACATTTGACTAATAATCCTTCATTAGGATGACAGATCCAAAGGTTAGTTTGATCTAAATTTCTGTTCTGTGTGCTTGTTGAGCATGTTTATGCTCATTGATATCAGAAAGGTAAGCAAATAATGGGCATGGATGAAGGCAGATGAAACTATTTGTCAACTTTATGCTTACCTAAAAAAAATGCTCTACTCAATAGTACCATAAAATTTGCACACATAAAAATATCAGAAACCTCAAGTCAGGTCAGAATCGAGTTCTGTCTCAGAATATTGGTAAAGTGACCAAAATAGGAGTGTTTTTCCGAACTCCTGAAATATCCTTAAGTCATACATGAAAACACCAGATTTAAAAGGCTGTCTCTATCATTGCATTTTAGGTTTAATTCAGGAAAGTGGAGCCACTTGAAAATTAGGACACATGTACCATTATGTCCTAGACCTTGTGTTGCCTATTATAAGGCAAACATTTCACAATGGCATATAATTCTCTAGACTACAGAAAAATTCTCCCAGATGTCTTGCATACAATTAAAACAATCTGGTATAATCTATTTCAACTTGGCAAAATTAAAACTATATTCTAGTTGGATATGTCTCTCTGGGAAAATTTGGTTTTCCTAAGCTGTCATCTTTGATGAGAGTTCCAGGCGCTGCTGACAAAGCATTAGATGTTACCACTGATGTATGGAGAAAGGAAAGAAAATGTCTTGCAACCAGATTTAAATTAAATATACTCAGGGGGAAAATCCTATGTATCAACACACAGTGATTCTAAGCATATTGCTGAACTGGTATTATAATCTTGAAGGGTGGTCTCAGGACTCCAAGGCAATAAATACTTCGCACCATGAAAAATGCCTTAAATGTGAAGCGGCAAATATGTCTAATATTATTGTATTTGGAAGTTCAAATAGGAAGCTGTAATCAGTTGTATTAGTTTGGAAAAAAGGTAAAATTAAAATCCTAAGAAAAAATTTGGGTAGGTACAAATGAAAAAGTTACTTTAAATATCAGAAGCAGTTGAAAAAATGACATATCATGTTTAATATAGATACAGCTCTTAATTTGCATTAGTGATAAAATACCTGAAAACTATCCACTAATACTTTTAAAATAAAATTAACTTTTTTTTTTTTCTGCATTGTAATTAGCCAAGGGATCTTAACAGTAAAAAGACTGCATTAAAACTATTAACGTAGCATCTAAAGTCAACATGGTGTTTAGTATCGAGTCAGCTTACTGAGGTACTAAATTCAACTTACCCTTTGAGGATCATGCATGAAGTCCTAATGACTTAATGTTCGTTGTTAGCAAGAAATAAATTATTCACTTTAGAGTTTACCCTAATCATTAATAATCACCTGGTGAATGAGTAGGAAGGGCAATAGGCATGTGATTTCTGAGGGCCAATTGACAGGAATCTTACAGAAAAGTTCCTTTAAATTGTGAAAATGCACAAAAATTCATTAGAGTTGTACTATTTTATGCACTAGTTCTTAATACTGGGGACTGAGTGGTAGTGAACAAATGATATGTCTTTATAGGGATTCACACATCCCTTACCATAGGTCTTCCCTTATTGCCAAGAAACAAAGTCCCAAGGAATAGGCATAATGGGAGGGTTATTAGTAGTACCCCTAAATTCAGAGACTATTTTACACTGTCCTTCTGTTAAAATCAGGGGAACTAGCCTCTTTGGTTTTTAGAAAAGAGCTGAATGAAAACTTTGTTGTCTTTAAAGCATAAGTGTGTAATGTCTTCCTGTTTCTTCAAAGATGGAGAATAAATAAAATAAAATACACTTAGATTGTCAGTAGCTTTGGATCAGCCCATTTATATACAGGAAATATTCTTTACAAAAAGTTTAATATTTTATCTGTGGTGAAACACTTATAAGTTGCAATTTCATTGTTCCATAATATTTTGTTCAAGTATACATCATTCAGTTCTTAAAGGACAAATACGTAAAGAGTTGGGAAAGACTGGACTTGTCAGTGTCCTTTGGTGTGAATATTTAATAGTTAAATGCTTTAAAGTAAAACAGAACATAAAATTTTTTTTGCAGATTGTGGGACTGACAGAGGAAAAATGTTCATTTGCCTAATGACAGATGTGACATGTTTTCAAAAAGCAGTACTTCTCTTATTTATGCATCTCTACGATAATGAACTTTGGTATATATAATAAGAGAAGAATCATCAAACGGGAAAAAAACTCAAAGCAATTAACATGCTTAAATTCTATAGTTTTCTAAGAATCAGATAATTCTTTACACCTTAATAAGCACTGAAGCTTATTTTAATATAGTTTGCTCATTTGCTATAGCTCAGAAAAAAAACCTGTCAGTTTTAGTTATATTACCAAATGTTTATCTATATCTATATTACTCTAGCTGAATATATGTAACTAAAATCAAGAATTTTTCTATTTATTTGCAGACATCTTCAGTAGAGATAGAAAATTTTAAAAAAATTACTAGTAAATATGTAATGGTACCACTGAATTAGAAAAAAGTTAAATAGTTTAAATAGTAATGCTTGTGAAAAAGCATATCTTGCCATTTACTCCAGTAATGTTAATTTTGAGAATTTAAGAAATTAGGCATATAAAATGTATTTGACATATAATTAAGAAAAAAAATCAGAATATAAAATATGTAGTCATTATCATTTCAACTATACAAAAGGGGAAGGTGAGGGGAAATACCTGAATATATACAAAAGAATTATGTTGGGGTAGTGAGAAACTGGTAAAAAAAATTTCTCTTCTGCCAGTAGATAACTTTCATTAAATAAAAATATTTCAAAAATATAGTCTAAAATATATATTTACCTAATATTTAATCAAGATTAACATTTTATATAAAAATACTCTCTATTATCATATACAAGAAGCAGCTTTTGCTGTTGATAATGAGTTACGTTTATAAAATTTCAAGGATAAAATAAAGTGTTATTCATCCAACCTTAAGTTCAATCACATCAGATGAACGACATTAAACTTTGTCTGCCTTTTGCAACAAACATATTGGTGATAACTCAAATTATGTAGCCAATCTTGAGCAGTATAATAGGCACAGTGTCATTTTCTAGCAGTTTGACTATTTTTGCTAAAAACAAATATGTTTTTGTGACAAAGTTCAGAAGAAAGAAATTTAGACTCTCATCCATGAGAAATTTGTATAATGATACAGTTATCCTAAATGACAGATTGTAGCAAGATAGGCTATATACCGTCCAAGATATCGGTCTAACAAATGATACAGAACTGTGAATAATGCCTATTATTTTTAATTGAAAAGATCAGAATAGCTGGGAAGTAAAAACAGGCGAATCTCTTTTCAATTGATTCTATTCTATCTTCCCTCCTCCAAAATACATAGTATGAAGAAGTCAGTCTAAAGCAAAGGCAGAGTAGCACCATCCTAAAGCGTTGCATCCCTCAGTCTCTCATCTGCTGCTTATTAGCTGATGGGACAGTTCATGAATTGTGCTGAACCTTATTTTCCCTGTTTGCAAGGCAGTGAGAAAAACAAAACTGACATAATTTCAGAGTAGTTGGGAACAGTAAATGAAATACAGAATGAGTAAATAAAAACTAAAATAAACAAAGGAAAATGGGAGGAAATCCTTATATGAATTGGAAATTTATTATATTGGTGTTAGATGTGTTTTACTCAACATTTCTTACTAAAAATCACACCTTTTTACAATTTTTTAATAGTAATTTGTTTAGTTTGCTTACAGATGTAGGACAACTGACAAAAGTTATGGAAATGAAAGGAAAGGGAGGTTGGTATAGCAGCCTCAAACCATGGGAGGCTTTAAATTCTGAATCAATTTAATCCCGGCTGGCTATCGAATAAACCTAGAGCTGTGAAAAGTACTAGGAATTGGGACTTTAATAAAAGAAAAATGAGCGATTATATCTGGAATATTGTAAGAATTTCAAGCAATTCTCATTTCAAAGCAACCAAGTTCCATGAAATTCAATAGCTCAGAAGCCCCTACAACCATTAACTTGACATGGTGTTTTCTTCGTTCCTCTCAGCCTGACATTCCATTGGTCTGTGCATGCTACATGGTGAGAAATAATTTGATTTAAGGAACACTAAGTGAAACACTTTTTGCTTCTCCATTGCAAATTCAATTTATATGAACCTAGATTCTTTAAATATTGTATAGTTTCATAACTTGGAACAATTTATTTAACAACTTTAGGCCTCAATCCCCTAAATTATAAAGAAAAAGAAGTATGACTGAGGGTGATGTGAGATATGTAAGCAAACTGCCTAGCATAATATTGACACATAGTATGGGTACTAGTTTGCCTCATATATTTCTCAGTCTTTTGTACTTTCACAAATATAGGTTATGGATATATTTGTCATTTTAAATTTATTTTTACTATTCCGTTTATACTTAGGTTTTACAGCAGTTGTTCTTTCTCTAGTATCATTAACTTCTAAGTCATAGCAACTTTCTATAACTAATTTTTTACATCATAGACCATTACTTTTTAGAATTTTTCATAATTCTAAAAAAATATATTTTTAAGAGAATCATCAAATTGTATTAACGTTTTTTCCTTGTGAAAATGAAAGCAGACATTAGCACTACCTACATTTTTGAAAAGTTTTCACTGCTTTGTGAAAAGCTGTCTTCATTTTTCTTTGTTGTTTAGAATATTTTAGATTTGAATCAGTTTTGATTTTGTCCTTTCCTTTTTCCTTCAATAATTTAATTTGATATCTAGTCTTTAGATCATTTTATAATTCTATTTTCTTCTGCCATTTTGTCTTCACTGTTTACTGTGGCACCCATTTTGTATTTAAATTCCCTTTTTTATGTCTCCACCCCTGGTTGTTCAGTTTCTAGAACTTCCTCCATTGAATTATACATCAAAACCCACTCTTTTGACCCAATTCTCTTTCAATCTTCATCTTCCAAGTTACCATTAAATTCAATAATGTGATATTATCTTGCTTCATTCTCGAGTTTTCCTTAGCATATGTAGGAACAAGTACTACAATATAAATCATAAAAAAATGTTTTCTTAGCTTCTAGATAAGATAGATTTTTCCCTCTTCATCTCTTTGTTACTCTAATAACATTAAGCCATAATTTTACAAGCACTTTTTAAAAATAAAAAGTATCCTTATGCAGATAAAAGGAGTATCCATGAGTATCCTTATGCAGATGAAAGGAGTATCCATGAGTAAATAACATGGTAACAGAGATGACATTAAATGGTCTGTGCTATCCCACTCCCTTTCTGAGGAAGGCCACCTGCTCACCTCCACGGCTGTGAGAAGGTGTCTTCTTGTTTTGTATTACCCAACTTGCTGCCTTGACTACCCAAATCTGACTGCTCCCAGGCTAAGCAATCAATAAACATGAGCTATTGTTTTGATTATGGTCTTGATAAGGAGCAAAAGAGAACTCTGATATTCTATTGTATAGCACTAAACCTCCTGCTTTGTAATTTCTAAATCTATTTGATGTAGTAGGGAGAAGAATATGCTCATGGAGGCAGAAAGACTTTGTTTCAAATCCTAACTCTATCACTTTTTATGCAGACTTGAACAGATCACTTAATCTTCTGAATTTAGGTTTTATTATAGGTAAACTAGAATACGCGGTTCTCAATTTTATTATAAAAATTAAAGGCAATAATAAACCTAAAGCATTTATCACAGCATCTGAACAATGATCATTTTAAGATCATTGTTCTTAAAATGATCTATTTTTGCCTATCTCCCTCATTTGAATGCTGGCTCTTAGAGGGAGACCACTGCACTCCATCTTGTTAACCCTCACTGAAGTCATGCTCAAACTGGCTTTAAAATTTTTGATATATTGTGAAACGGAACATTTTATATAAGTTTTATATATAAATTAATTGTATATATATGCACATGTCTGCATACATACACATGACATATGCTACGCACACAACCAAATATATATTCTTCTTTTGCTTATTATGAACTCCCCCAGTAGTTCAGGACTACTATTTGTATTTTTTCCCCCTAATTCTACATCTTTGACTATCTTTGTGTCCCATTGACAACTTAAATAGTCTTATTTGGTAAATTACTCCAATGATTAGAATCTCAATTGGTAAAATAACAAAAGAATGAAGAGAAAACTACTAGATTATATGACATACCCAATAGAATGAAAATGTCCAAAAACTTTAGATATTAATTTCAGTTACATGTCTAACTTGGCAATAATATGGCTGCATGCTCCTTCTAAAACATATTTATGTCTTACAGGTTAAATATCTTCCTACTGGCACTTAAATTATACCACAGTTATTTTCCTGTATTCATGCTATACTGCAATATGACAACACTTCCTGATAAAGACTTAAACAAATATGTTGGATTGCCAAGGGAAGTGTGGTGGAAAAGTAAAGATTGTATCTTTTTGGCAGCTCTTCATCAGGGTACTGGAGTGTATAAAGAATTGGAGGCTAATCTCCATTATATATCATAGGATATTGTTACATTCATACTGTACATCTGTCTCACAGTCCTGACAGGAGAGTAATTACTGATGAGATAAGCCTTTTCTGGAATATATGCAATTAATTTGCCTGAGAAAAGGAAAGAAGCCTGCCACTTTAATAATGTTTAAGTACACCTAATCTATTTCTTTTCTATTCCTAATATTTCCTAAATATGAGAAAGAAAGAGGATTTGCAAGTACTTACAGCTGCCTGTTCTTTATGTAAATCATGCATGGGTCTGTAATGTACTATCTTAAAATGACTGGCATGAAATAATACCATAAATTATAATAGAATGTAGAGCAAATGGAGAATTACTTTTAAGATGAATTCAGTATATGGTTTTCATGCAAAAAGAATGTTTCTCTTATCAAGTAGGAATTATTCTGTTATTAAAGCTTCAAGGGCGGGCACACAATTTTATTCAATCTGAATTCTGAATGTATTTTTAAACCAAATCGAAATTACTCCTCTCCAGATTCTTGATAAAGTGCTATTTAGCCATATGTACTTCTTAGTCTTTTATTTTTAGCTCCCCTTTTTTATTATGCATAGTAACCTGATTACACATAATGCTGTACTTTCAATTCTTCAATTGCCTTCAATTTTTCAAAATTCATCAATGCTACAAGTGTCTTTATGCAGCCCATAGTTTACTATTCAAATATTAACAAACGAGCTGAGAACTTGACTTACATTTAAATAAAGCAACTGGCATTTTAAAAGGCTGGGGGAAAATGATTGTTTGTTTATATGTTTACTTACACTAAAGTAAGAATTTTCAATATTTGTTTTAAATGAGAATAAAGAAGGTTTAATAGCACAAAAAATTTTTTTAAACTTCTTTTATGTGATCTGGCTTTTTGGAGTTAGTTTTTACATTGTAGGAAGAAGTATTCAACTCAGTGATGTGCCTACTATATTAGATACCTGGAACAGAGCATTTTTAAAACCCTCCTCTTCTATAAATAAAACTTACTTTAAATAATAATCATGACATAAAATGGATATTAGTGATAGCCAGAAAAAAAAATGTAGCTAGTCAAGGCTTTGTCATACTGAACTGAACTTTGTAAATATGATTATGTCAAAAAGTAATGTTTTAATAAACATAGTATTTGTTTAATAAGAGTCTACAAAAGATGCAATTTAGGCAACTATTAAATCTTGACCCAATGCAACATTTTTTATTAGTGCATTAGTTTTAAAATATACAATCTAAATAGAAAAAATGTTCAGAATTGAAGATACTCAAATCCAGTAAAATATTTAATGTGCTAAAATTTGCAAGTGAGGGGAAATGGAGTTTGTCATTCCAAAGTATGCCTCTGAGATATTATATTAAGCTGCTTATTTTTAAGGAAATAAAAAAGACTCAGAAAAAACCTTTGACCTTCTCCCTAACTGCTTAAAAGAAGTTTAGATGCAGGACCTGAGCCTGGGAAGGAGCTACCACCACAGGTAACTACAGTTTATTATGAACTAGTGTGTGATGCACAGGGAGGAACACAGCAAGGTCCATTTGTTCAAAGTCCTCTCTGTATCTTACTGTTAAAGATGGCCCAGCAAACACTTATTTACTAAACATTTGCCTTTTCATCTCCTTGTAACTTGCCTTCCTCCCCTTTGAAGTCCCAAAGCACCTCCCTCCCTTCCCTTCTCTTTGGCTCAAGAATGACATATATGCCTCAATTGCTTCCTTTGTCCTCTGACCTTATTCTTATAGCGCTTCTTTGTGTATATACATAATAAATTTGGTTATTTTCTCTGACTTTGCCTCATGTTAACTTGACTATTAATCCAGCCAGAAGAATATATAAATATCCCCCTCTCCCAAATATATACCTCGCAGTTCTCACTTTAAGTCGTAAAAAAAAAATAAATGCTCCAAATATTTACATTAAATGACAGAACTAAAGTAACTCATGGCCCATTCTTTCACTTTGCAATGACTATGTTCTCATTGCTTGTTTTGAATTTATTAAATACATTAAAATGTAGTAGCATAGGGGTTGGAAACACAAATTGAGCTTAAAGCTTGCTGGATGATTTGAACTATTAATCTTTGTGTATATTTCAACTCTAACTGGAAGTTCTCAATTAACTTTTATTTAAAAATAAAATGTTTATTAAAGGATGAGTAATAAAAATGTGATAATTAAAATGTTTAAAAGTATATGCATATAAAATGTAAAACTCAGTCATAACCTGGAGTTACTAAATTAGACTTTAGAGTTACAATAAAATCTTTCTGAGGAGGAGTCAATTCTAAAACTGACATTTTTAGAATTGTCGGCCTACAGTAATAGTAAATACAGATGACTTTTAGTCATTTTTTATTATTGTTTTAAAAGTCTTACAGTCAATGTATCCCCTTACTAATCTGATTAGTCTATAAACATGCAGTAGTTAAGGTAATTGATAGCTTTCACTACCTTCTGACAAGTTTAAATATTGTCATGTTGATAAACAGAGGAAGATTATGAAAGCAAACATGGAAAACGCTTTTGTTTTGCCTTGTTTTATTTTTATTTATTGTTTTAATGAGGGCTGTATTAAAGTGTGTATTTATTCTTAGACAAAGCTAAAAAACTTTTATGCCCAGAAAACTTGTTTTGGGGTGACCCACTTACACTGGCCTTTTAAGTAGAAATACATGTTTTTGTTTTTGTTTTTGTTTTTAAATTTACTGTTGGCCAGAAGGGACTGGCAAGAAATATTCAAAGTTATGAAAAATAAAATCTATAATCACGAATACTCTACCTAGCAAGGCTTTTGATTAAAATGGAAGTGAGATAAAGAGCTTCCCAGACAAAAAAAAAAAAAGTTTAAAGAATTCATCACCAACAAGCCAGCATTACAAGAAATGTTAAAGGGTCTTCAGTAAAAAGAGGAGTAAAAAAGAAAATAGAAATTACAAATATGAATAATAAAATGGCAGTAAAAATGTACCTATCAGTAATCACTTTAAAAGTAAACAGATAAAATGCTCCAATCAAAGACATAGGGTAGCCCAATAGATAAGAAAACAAGACCCATGCATATGCTGTCTCCAAGAGATCAACTTCAGATAAAATGATCCTCACAGACTGAAAGGGACAGAAAAAGATATTTCATGCAAATGGAAATGTAAAAAAGCCTGGGTAGTGATATTTATATCAGATAAAATAGACTTTAAAACAAAGGCTATAAGAGACAAAAAACGGCATTACATAATGATAAAGAGATTGATAAATCAAGAGGCCATGACCATAGTAAACATATATGCAACCCAACATAGGAGCGCCTACATACATAAAGAAATTATTGACTGACATATAAGAAGAGATCAACAGTAATACACTCAGAGTAGGAGAATTTAATACCCCACTGACACCAATGGACAGATCTTCCAGGTAAAGAATCAACAAAGAAACAATGAGTCTAAAAAACACACTAGAACAGATGTATTTAATAGATATTTTCAGAACATTTTACTCCAAAGTAGCAAATAGACATTCTTCTCAAGTGCACATGGAACATTTTTCAGGATAGACCACATATTAAAACACAAAACAAAGCTCAATAAATTTAAAAAGACTGAAATCCTATCAATCGTCTTCTCTGATCACAATGGTATGAAACTAGAAATCAACTACAAGAAAAAAATGGAAAATACACAAACACATGGAGGCTAAATAACATGCTACTAAACAATGAATGGGTTATCAATGAGATCAAGGAAGAAATCAAAAGATATCTATAGACAAATGAAAATGAAAACACGACTCAAAATCTATGGGACACAGCGAAAGCAGCCCTAAGAGGGAAATTCATAGCAATACAGGTTTATCACCAGAAACAAGAAAAAGCTCAAACAGATAATCTAACTTTACAATTAGAAGAACTAGGAAAAGAACAGCAAACAAAGCCCAAAGTGAATAGAAGGAAGGAAATAATAAAGGTCAGAGCGAAAATAAACAAAATAAGAGTCTAGAAAAATATACAAAAGATTAATGAAACCAAGAGTTGGAACTTTGAAAGGATAAACAAAATTGACAGACCCTTAGTCAGACTCATCAAAAAAAAAAAAAAAAAAAAAAAAGAGAGAGAGAGAGGACTCAATTAAAATCAGAAATGAAAGCAGAAATAACTTGGACTCCACAGAAATACAAAGGATCGTAAGAAAATACTATGAGCAAGTATATGCCAACAAATTGGACAATCTGGAAGAAATGGACACATTCCTAGAAACATTCACTCTCCCAAGACTGAGTCAAGAAGAAACAGAAAATCTGAATTGACGATTACCACCAATGAAATAGAATCAGTAATCAAAAACCTCCCAAAAAACAAAAGCCCTGGACCAGATGGATTTATAGGCGAATTTTACCAAACATTCAAAGAAGAATAATCACCTAGTCTTCTCAAACTATTCCAAAAAATTCAAGAAGAGGGAAGGCTCCCTAACTCCTTTTATGAGTCTACTATTACCTTGATTCCAAAACCAGGCAAAGACATTACAAAAAAAGAAAACTATAGGCCAATATCTCTTATGAACTTTGATGCAAAAATCCTCAATATTAGCAAACCAAATTCAGCAATACATTAAAAATATCATATACCATGATAGAATTGGATTTATTCTTGAGATGCAAGGTTGGTACAATATCCACAAATCAATTAATGTGACACACCACATTAACAATTCAAAAGATAAAAACCATATGATCATATCAATAGATGCAAAAAAAGTGTTCGACAAAATCCAGCATCCATTTATGATAAAAACTCTCAGCAAAGTGGGAATAGAAGGAACATAACTCAACATAATAAAGGGCATATATGACAAACCTACAGCTAACATCACACACAATAGAGAAAGGCTAAAAGTGTTTTCCTTAAGATTAGGAACAAGACAAGGATGCCCACTTTCACCACTCCTCTTCAACATTCTATTGGAAGTCTTAGCCACAGCAATAAGAGAGAAATAAAAGGTATCCAAATTGGAAAGGAAGAATTAAAACTCTTGCTATTCGCTGATGACATGACACTATATAGAGAGAACCCTAAAGAATCCACCAGAAAAACTGTTAGAATTAGAACTGATCAATGAATTCAGTAGAGTAGCAAGATACGAAATAAATATTCAGAAGTCAGTGGCATTTTTATACACCAATGATGAACTTTCAGAAAGAGAAATTAAAAAAACAATCTCATTTACAATTGCATCGAAAACTATAAAATACCTAGAAATCAAATTAAACAAGCAGGTAAAAGACTTGTTTCAGAAAATTATAAGTCATTGAAAAAAGAAAATGAAGAAAATACAAATAAATGGAAGCATATACCGTGCTCATGGGTAGGAAGAATCGACATCATTAAAATGGCCGTACTACCCAAAGCAATCTATAGATTCGATGCAATCCCTATCAAAATACCAATGGCATCTTTCAGAGACCTAGAACGAATAATCCTAAAATTTGCATGGAGCCACAGCAATCTTGCAAAAGAAAAACAAAATTGAAGGTATCACACTATCTGACATCAAACTATACTACAAGGCTACAGTAATCAAAAGAGCATGGTGCTGGCATAAAAACAGATACATCGACCAACAGAACAGAACAGAGAGCCCAGAAATAAATCCACACCTATACGCTCACTTAATATATGACAAAGGAGGCAAGGATATACAATGGGGTAAAGACAGTCTCTTCAATAAATGGTGTTGGGAACATTGGACAGATTCATGAAAAAAAAAACAAAAACAAAAGAAAGAAACTGGACCCCTTCTTACACAGTATATGAGAATATATTCAAAATGGATTAAAGACTTAAATGTAAGACCCCAAACAATAAAAATTCTAGAAGGAAACATAGGCAGTAAACTCTCTAATATTACTAATGGTAATTTCTTTTCGGATATATCTCCCCAGGCAAGGGAAACAAAAGAAAAAATAAATGGGACTACATCAGACTAAACAGATTTTGTACAGCAGAGGAAACCAACAACAAAATTAAAAGACAACTGACTGACTGGGAGAAGATATTCACTAATGATACATTTGATAAGAGGTTAATATCCAAAATATATAAAGAACTCATACAACTCAACAATAAAACAAAAAATCCAATTAAAAAATGGGCAGAAGACCTGAACAGATACTTCTCCAAAGAGGATATACAGATGGCCAATAGACATATGAAAAGATGCTCAAGGTCACTAATCATCAGAGAAATGCACATTTAAGCCACAATGAGATATTACCTGAGACTTGTCAGAATGGCTATGATCAATAAATCAAAGAACAAGTGTTGGCAAGAATGCAGAGAAAAGGGAACTCTCATACGTTGTTGTTGGGATTGCAATTTGGTACAGCTGCTATGGAAAACAGTCTAGAGGTTTCTCAAAAAATTAAAAATAGATATACCTTTTGACCCAGCAATTGCACTTCTGGGTATTCATCTAAAAAAAAAAACCCAAAATATAATTTTTAAAGGTCTATGCACCCCAATATTCATGGCAGCACAATTTACAATAGCAAGATATGGAAGCAACCTAAATGCCCATCAACAGCCGATTGGATAAAGTTATGGTTCATATATATACAATGGAATATTACTCAGCCATTAAAAAGAGGAAATCCTACCATTTGCAATGACATGTATGGACCTAGAGGGTATTATGCTGAGTGAAATAAATCAGACAGAGAAACATAAGTACCATATGATTTCACTTACATGTGGAACCTAAGGAACAAAAAGAACAAACTAATAAAAAACTGACTTGCAAATACAGAGGACAATCTGGTGCCAGACCAAGGGAATGGGGTGCTGGAGGGCTGGGGGAATGGGGTGAAGGGTTAAAGAAGTACATATTAGTAGTTGATAGATGGTCACGGAGATGGGTAGCACGGCATAGGGAATGCAGTTAGCATTAATATATTGGCTAGGTGGAAAACCAGAGGAGAGATGGAGCAAGTAGGGGCATCGTTTTATAAACTATATAAATGTCTAACCAGTGTACTGTATTCTTGAAACTAATTATACACATATATATGTATATATATACACACATACACTGTAAAAAGCTGTATCTGATACTTGTGATTCAGATCAGTTAGAAAATGAATAAAAGTTTCTAAAGAGAAGAGTCTGAAATGGTAGAAATTATAAAAGCTTAGAATGACTGACAATACACTTTTCCAATATGTTATTCATAAGAAATCAATGAATATTTTTGACAGAGTATAAGTAACAGGCATCCAAATTACTGATAAAACAAGTCATTCCATAGCATGGTGCACTGATCCTAATTAGGGTAAATTTCTCTCTTCGGTCTTAGGTCCAACTAAAGTTATTCTCATTTTTAAATTACCTTCGACTTATTTAAAGATATTTTGCATCAATACATAAATATCAAAATACACTTTCTTCAATATCTGACATCATGTACAGGACACACTTTTCACCCATACTATGAGACCATTTATAAGATTTTTTAAGTCATTTATAAGATTAATAATCATTTACCAGAAAAGATCTTCCTCCCCTCCTGCCTCAAAACACAAGGCTACACTTCACCATGAACATTTATGATAAACCTCTCAGATTTATTTAGGCACAAGAAGGCAATATTTATAATTTTCCTCAGTTTCATACTAACAATAAAATTACATTGCATTCTTTGGTGTGACCTTCACTAAATCTCTGAGAAAAGAAATTTAAGACTTTCTCATAAGTGAGAAAAATGTTTCTCTGCTTTATATTACTAAATTTAATAGAGTTAAATCTAAGGTACAATATGTAACTATTTTAAATACATTTTATTACTATAATTGATTCTGATTAAGTATTCTTACTTTTGGCTACTGTGTTTAGATTTTTGGTCTAAACCTATACCTATGCATTAAATAACTTAATGAAATAAATTCATGAAATCCCCAAATCTTTGGTAGGAAAGTTATTTCTAATATTCAAAAAGTTCGATATATTCTAAAAAATAAACACAAACTTTTATTTAAATATATATCTAAATATTATTTTTAAAAAATTCCAATCATCCCCAACTTCAAATGTTGGTTCCTTTCCATGCTTTGGATTAATTAATATTCTGGCTAATCAATACAATATTAAATCATTCTTAGTAAAGTTTGTGTTACAGCTTTCATCTTATTTCCTACGCTTATTTAATAATTCAACATCCTTAACAAAAATCTTGTTCATATTTTTGGTTTTTTGTTTAATTTTTATTCTCAGATTGACTTTTTGTCAACTAGAATCTTAAGAAAGATTATGATATGGAAAGATAGTAAAATCATAACTGCTATCATTAAGCAGTTGTGGTGAAGGGTGTCATTCCACAAGACCCCTCTGATACTCTTATTTCTCTGTTACAGATTAAATGTTTATGTCCCCCAAAATTGATATGTTCAAGTCTGAACCCCCAAAGTAATGGTACTTAGAGGTGAGAACTTTGGAAAATAATTACATTAAGTAATATTAAGTTACACTAAGTCATGAAGGTAAGGGCCTTCACGACAGGATTAGTGTTCTTATGAAGAGTCAAAAGAGCTCTTTCTTTCTCCCCGAAGTGGATATACCAAAGAAAGGCCTTGTAAGGACATAAGGAGAAAACAGCCTTCTAGAAATCAGAAGCAAGTCCCTCACCAGACAGTGAATCTACCAACATCTGGACTTCTAGCCTCCAGAACTGTAATAAATGTCTGCTGTTTAAGCCATTTAGTTTATGGTATTTTGTTATAGTAGTCCAAGCATACTAAGACATTACATACATCACAGGATTCTAATTAAATCATAAATGAATCAGAAGAGATCATAAAATGGAGAAAAATGAAGAGGGAAAGAAGCAGTGATATGTAGTAAATCTTACACTATATATAATTGAAATTTAAATAGATAATATTCTGAGTAGGGGTATACAAAAGTCACAAATAACAAATCTTAAAAGAAATACCTTTCAAATGAAAACCAACTAAAAGAACCAAAGTCACTAAAAGTCCTCAAGAAGCTGAGCAAAATTCATATAAGTTTCTGTGGGAGAGAAGAGGGATAAAACAAAAACATTTTAAAGATCTCACTTGATGGGCGAGTGGTCTTAAACTTGATAATATAAATGTTGTTTGGCTGTGTGTGTGTGTGTGTGTGTGTGTGTGTGCGCGCGCGCGCACATTGTAAGACCATTACAGATATAATTTATTTTCAACATAAAAAAATACTATTTACATAGCCCAAGCTATATAGGTATGACTAGCCAGTGTTCTTCACATTATCTCAGAGCAAAGCAGAAGAGATTTTGTTCTATTATAAAGCAGTTGAGAGTAAATATCCTATGTGTAGACCAATTCCTTCCAGTTTACCAAATTCAAAACTCCTGCCTGAAGAGTATATTTCTTTTTTCCTCCAATTGTTGCCCCATCACATATACTACCTGAGGACTACTCTGATATTCTTTTATCTAAGATCTCATTAAACATCATTAAATATGTGCAAAAAATTATCTGTTAAAATAAAATTAGTAAATCTCACAAACATAAGTGATACATACAAATTTTAGGAAAAATAATTTCAAAGATCTTAAAATTGTCCCAAGAGTACAAACCACTTCTTTTCTTCTTTCAAAAGAGAACAGGTAAGGATAAACTAAAAATATGGTTACAAAATATATTCATGTTAAAAATTTAATTAATAATGTGAACAGTTCTATATAATTTAAATCAACATTATTTTGAACTTCTTAGTATATTTATGCTTTGTAGAATCTACTAACCATGCATGAAAAAACAGCTGAACTAAGGTAATAATTTTGAAATCATAGAAAAAATAAGTTTTGAAATATGCATTTAGTACTTTATAAATATATCTTGTCCAAAATTTTCTTTGCTAATAGTAACTAGCCATGAACATAAACAGAATGTGCTATAGACAAAATTGTGTCCCTCCCAAATTCATGTTGACATCCAAACCCCCAAAGTGATGCTGTTTGGAGATGGGGTCTTTGGGAGATGCTCAGGTTTAGATAAGGTCCTCAGGGAGGGCCTTTATGATAAGATTAGAGTCTTTAAAAGAAGAGACATCAGAGAACTTGTATCCCCTTTCTCCTTCTCCCTCTCTCCATGCACATGCACTCAGTAAAGGACATCTGAGCACACAGCTAAGAAGCAGTTGTCTAGAGGTCAGGAAAAAATAGCTCTCGCCCAAATCCAACCATGCTGACACTCTGATCTCGGACTTCTATCCTCCAGAGCTGAGAAAGTTTGTTGTTTAAAACAGTGGCACCAGGGACTGTGCTCCTATGAGTATCTAATGCCTGATGATGAGGTGGAGCTGAGGCAGTGATGCTAGCCCTGGGGAGTGGCTGCAAATACAGATGAAGCTTCGCTCTGTCACCTGCCACTCACCTCCTGCACTGTGGCCTGGTCTCTAACAGGCCATGGACTGGTACTGTGGTACTTTGTTATGGTGGCTCTAGCAGCCTAAAATGGCATGAAAATAGCTATTTATATTTATGGCGGCTCTAGCAGCCTAAAATGGCATGAAAATAGCTATATATATAATAGCCAGAAGAGAGTCCCATCTCTTCTTCAGAACTTTTGATTTTTACTGGGTTTCAACAGATAGACATTTACCCTATAACATACAATTTCACTGAAGTCTATAATTTCATCTAATACCCCTAAAGCAATGATTCTCCCAGGCACATTTGGCAATGCCTAGAAGGTACTACTGGCATTTAAGTTGGATAATCAACTCAGAAAATGTATTCTTTGTTTTTTCTTTCAACATTGGTTATGATCCGATTTCAAACAGCACATACAAAAATATCAGGCCTTCGTTTGTTGAATGAAATAGGAAATTATTACTTCCAGAGCCAATGTTACATAGCTATCATTAAAATAATTTAGTATCCCTCCCTCCAAAAAAGTCCTCAATTGGCTGATTTAGTAAAATGAAGTCATGTATTTTTTTTTTTTTTGCTATAAACTTGAAATACCAAATTGACTACAAGCTGACTCTTGAACAACATGGCTTTTAACTACTCAGGTCTGCTTATATGAGAATTTTAAAACTTTCTAAATCAACAATTAAACCATGTTCATGAAACCAATAATCAACATCGATCTAATCATAGAACAATCTAAATAAAGGTCAAGGCTTAGTAGACACATAGTCACTTGTTAAGAATCAATAATATATGCTCTAAATTTGTCATCTAACATGTTAGTTCTCAGAAGCTTGATGGTCTATAAATGGTGTTTTGTCATTTAATTATATTTAATAATTACATAATACTTCATTGTTAATGTAGTCAAATCTGTAGTCAAATCTGAAATCATTGTAAATGGTAAACACATCTTAGAAAAGTAATTCTTATATACCAAAAGTATTTTCATGTTATAAAAGTATGATTTATTACATTTTTACAATGTCACATTAAAAAAAGTACCCTGAAAACATGAATTATATACATTTCACATTTTTGTATATTTACATTTGAGATTTATATATCTATATTAACAAAAGTCTCCTTAGGTTAATACTTTTGGTAGCTTTATGAAAATAAAAAGTAAAATATGTTTTTTCAGGATGATTACATAATTTGCTTCATATACATGTTTGTACCTCTAGGTATAGCAGAATGGAGTTAAACTATGCACTTTACAAAATGAAATGTGCCCTTAGCTGTCACAATTTTTGATAGATTAAACTGAAATGTCTCACCCTGGTTCAGTGTCTGTTTTTGGAATTATA
Organism: Pteropus medius; assembly: GCF_902729225.1. Classification (NCBI taxonomy): domain Eukaryota; kingdom Metazoa; phylum Chordata; class Mammalia; order Chiroptera; family Pteropodidae; genus Pteropus; species Pteropus medius. The sequence goes on along the minus strand of NW_024351730.1, from coordinate 35,556,286 downwards.
TAAAGTTCAATACACATTATAAAATATACTCTCTATTTTTCAGATTGGCAGATCCTCATTGCTGTAAGATCATAAAATTGATAATTAATCAGATTTAATCACTAACAGTTTGAAAATAATTAATATGTGTTAATAAGTTGTTGTAGGGTTTATAGCAAAAAACATTGCAAGGAAAGTACACTTGCGAGCCAAATATTGTTATCACTTACCAGCTCTTCCTGAAGTTGGGAAATGAGTTCGTCTCTCTCTTTCAGCTGCAGCTTCAGCATTGAGCATTCATCTTTCATTATATCCTATAAAAACATCAAAGAGCATAATAGGCTTAGCCCTTTCACTTTGCTCTTGATAAGGAAAGTCAGTTTCACACAGTGGGAGATAATTGCACCTGACTAATGAAAGCGAAATTTCCTTTTCAGTGTGATATTTTTCATAATATTCAAAGTTGCAAAATAAACTAGTGTATCCAGAACTATTATGCTATATATGATATACACGTGCATGTGTGTTTTCTTATACCGCTTTTTTCCTTTGGATATCCATTTGTACATTTTGTTGCCTTAGACAGAAAGTAAGGAGTCATCTTAAATTCTTTCCTCCCATTTCCTGTGCATATGTAATCAGTGGAAAAAAATACCTATACTCTAAAAGAGGTACCTAAAACTACCATTTGTTGCCCTATTATAATATTAGTTCCCAAATTAACGGCCATGTTACGGTCTTTATCGTTAACGACGCCTCTGTAACATTTGTCCCTTTCACTAGAGATCTGTGGGTATTTAGTCTTCTTACTCTGCATGTACACTCAGCCAGTCTCTATGTACATGATATATCCATACCTACGGCCTCTATTACTCTTTGCTGGTAACTCAGATACAAATACTTAATTTGGGCCTATTTACCTTCCAAGCCTGAACCCATGAATAAAACTTCTTATTGAGCATGGACTCAGCACTGTCAGACATTTCAACTCAACCTTCTTCTCAACATCCTCTTCCCCTACCCCAACACTTCACTTCCACTTATTTCTCCTAATATCTTCCTATTGTCTAAGATAAGGAGGAAATCATCCTATACTCAGCTCTTACGCAGTAGGAACCAAATCCAGTACTAAACTCTTTAATCCCTATTTCCTTGATATTTCTTGAACTCACTCCTCTCTATTCCTCATAGACATTCTCTAGGTACTCATTGCTTCTTAGTCGACTCACTGCAATAAGCCTCTAAACTGGTTTTCTGGCTTTCTATTACTTTCTTTATCTGCCAGAAATATTTTCCTAAATGAGTATTAATTACATCACTTCTTCATTTAATAGCTAATCACTTTCTCTTTCATGTAAAAAAAAAAAAGGTCCAAACTCTTTAGCATAGCATATGGTACTTATTTTTGTAGCTTTAAAGTTTTTCACTTCCAACTTTCTCATGATCTTTGCTAATTCCTACAAAACTGAATAGCAAAATGTTGCTTCACGTCTTCTTGCTTTACACATGCACATCACTAGATTACACTGCCTTCTACCCACTGCACCCCTCTATTCCCCCAAATTCCTCATGCTCTGAGGCTTTCGCGCATTACTCCTTATCCCACGAAGGCGCTTTCCCCGTTGGCTGAGATACGAATCCCTTGAGGGTGCGGGCACATTCTACAGCATTTAAATCATACACCATTTCATATAATGTTAATACTTCAAGTGTTGTTTGCTTGTTCTGCAGCCTTATCCCCCCGCCCCCTTCCCACCTGAGTGGATACACTACAGCCATACCTCGTTTTATTGCGCCTCACTTTATCGTGCTTCACAGGTGTTGCACTTTTTACAAATTGAAGGCAAGACTCTTCGTCAGCAAAAAAAGATTATGACTCGCTTTATTTCAATACTCGCTATATAAAAGTGGTCTAGAACCGAACCTGCAATATCTCTGGGGCATGCCTGTATTTCATTAGCATATGATTAGAACCAAACATTGTAACTGACACACATAAGATGCTCAAAATCCATGCTTCCTTCCTACCCACAAAATTACCACATAAACAGTATAAACATTAGGAGAATTCTCACTTTTTCTGAATCTGTTAAGCTTATCTGAGCTGACAAGGAAGAAAACAGCTAATGGATTAGAGAAAACAGAATACTTGTTTATTCTGGTTCTCACGGTGTTAATAATTTCTACTTCCTCTACACTAAGCAATACAGAACTTGATTCAGATTTACTAATATCTCCTTTAGTTTGCTGACAATCAGGCTGACTGAAAGACGCTAATTATCTCTATTCCTTTTCTTTCGTAGTAGTCCTGTACATTCCCTGAATCATGGGCTTTCATAGATAGAGTTTATAGTCATTTTTAATATTTATTTTCAGATTCTAAATATTACATGTTATACTGTTAATGACAAAAAGGCTTAGCTTACTCCACAATGCAAAGAAAAAATAGCAGGCTTAAGAGGTAAGAGAATAATTCATGTTTCTTAGAATCAGAGCTCCAGGATCAAATCCTCAGTACTTCAATTAACTAGTCCTGTGGCTCTGTGCTAGTTATTTATCTTCTTCGAGCCCCGTGGACATTTCTCTGGAGATTAATAACACCAGATTATAAACTACCTGATATAAAATGTCTTATATCACCAATATCTCACTTAAGAAAAATGAACTCCATAAAAAAAAAAATATAACAAGTTGTGTTCTCCAGGAAACAAATACTGAGGTGGAGTTAAGGTTACAAAAGGTTTATTACAGAGTAAATCTATGTGAAAAGAAAATGAAAAGAATCAGAACTGGGCAGGGGAACAGTTGGACCATGATCCCTACCTGACCAAAGCTCCGCCACATGAACGAGAAGCTCCATAGCCAAGACTGTTAGAGGAATTCCTCGTCGAACGAAAGGCTCTTATAACACTCTGTTCAGTCATTGGTTGGGTGCTGCCTCAAGGAAAACTAGATCTCAGCTGTTGTTACTTTATTCATTGTTCCAGACCACCTACAGGTGGGCTTGATTTCAGCTGAGTCAGTCCCTAAAGATACTAATATCTGGAGGCAGTCACAGAACCACAGGACTTGCAGCTGGACTGTCAGTACTTGATTGTAAGGGGATCAGAGCCTCAGCCTGGATCTACTACAATTGTTCTGTTGATTAATTATCATTAATATTTTTGTATATTAATTTATATTTTCTTGATTAATCAGTTTAAAATGGACTATTTACCTATATGCTGGCTAATAGGAATTGTAAAGAAACTTGGTTTTCTAAAAATATGTTCACCGTACACAAGTCTCTGACTTTATTCCTGGGGAATTTTTTCAGGACATTCATAATCCAACAGCTTTAAATTAGGTAACTGCTAACATGTCATTTGCATTTATTTCTGGAACAACATATAGTAAATGTTTATCATCTATCATCAAAAGCCATTTTCAAAAGCCTTATGAATGACTTTGCAAGTAAATCTTAGTTCCCTAAGGTTTCATTTTTAGTAATTATATTATGACAATATTCACAGAGGTATCTGTCTAAAACACAAAATGAAAGCCCCTGAACAACACTTATTCTCAGATGAAGCTGACAGCATTATTCCCTCAATATTCTCACTATATTTGTAAAAGTCTAAGACATATTTGGCAGGATGATATATTGAATTAAAAGTCATATTGATGTGTAGAATTAACTGGATTTTAATATTCTTGATTTTTGAAATAAGGTTATTCCATTAACCTGAAGGTTAATACAACCAATTTAACCTTGTGCTTATTTAAATGCATATTATTCGCACATAGGAAAATATGTAATTCAATAATCATGACAATCCTCTGTTTCATTCAAGCATAATTAATTTGTAGGACTAATTCGATTCAATTATTTCCTAATTCAATAATTATTTATAAATATAGAACTCATAATGTGGTAAATTAAAGATGGCTGCAAATCCTTTGCTACTAGTCCTACTGAAAGATGCAGTCTAAACCCTGTCTTTGGACATGGGTTGGTCTTATTGACTTGCTTGACCAATAGAATACGGTGACAGTAATTCTGAATGACTTTCAGGGCTAGATCAGAAAAGGCTTTTTAGCTTCCATGATTGGTCTCTGAGAATCAGACACCCTCAGCTCTCTCTCTGGTTACTCTCTTTCAGAAAGAACCAAGTAGCCATGCTTCCACTGACAGCCTCTTAAGAGCTGCAATGACACCCAGAATCAATTGCCAGCTATGACAGTGAGTCCTCTTGCACATCTAGTCCAGTAGGCCCTCCAGGTTACCAAAGCCCCAGCCTGTATCTCATCATAACTGCCTGAGTAGAATCATTCACAAACTCCTGACTTACAAAATAGTGAACAAAATAAAAGTATAGTTTTAAGCCACTAAGTTTTGGGATAATTTGTTATAGACATAGTCAGACCATATGGACGAACTCCAAATTATTATAATTAGAATTAGTGTACATTGACTCATTATGGTTGTATAAAAATGCTATAATCAATCGGATAAGTAATAACAAATGTTGGAGAGGATGTGGAGAAAAAGGAACCCTCATACACTGCTGGTGCAACTGCAAAATTAGTACAGCCATTATGGAAAACAGTATGGAGGTTCCTCAAAAAACTAAGAATTGATCTACCATATGATCCAGCAATCCCTCTACTGGGTATTTACCCAAAAGACTTGAAAACCCATATCCGAAAAGATATTTGCACACCGATGTTCATAGCAGCATTTTTCACAATGGCCAGGACATGGAAGCAACCGAAGTGTCCTACGATAGATGATTGGCTAAAGAAGCTGTGGTACATATAGACAATGGAATATTACTCAACCATAAGAAGAGATGAAATACTGCCATTTGCGACAACATAAAAGGGATATTTATGTTCTCATTATATAACCTACCAGAGAATCAGAAATACAGATATAAAATTTCTTACGAATTATCTTATTTTTGTCCTTTTATTTTATAAACTTGGAAAGTTAGAGCCAGACACTCATATATTTGGGTAATGTGTCCTAGAGCCGACTCCAGTCTCATATATTTTCTATGTATCTATTTTTTTGGGGCCTGGAATTAGAATCACCTTATTTATGACTTATTGTATAAACAGAAATTGAGTGCCAAGAAATTAAAAGTAGGTAGAATCTGTAAATCACCCTGAAAATGACCATATGCTGAACTTAGAAATTCAGATTTAAAAAACTGAAATAATTTCTAACTCACAAACCTTCACATAGTTCCTAAGGTAAAATTATAAACATAGCTCTTGGCTACTAGTTACAAAAACTTGTCAAAATTGGTACTAAGTCATCATGACTCCATTTCTATTTATAGACTTTTGGTCATCTCTTTATGACTTACATGCTCCCTCCTCATTCTTGTAAATGAAAAGATCAAAGGATTAAAAAAATTAAAACACACACACACACACACACACAACTCTATCAGAGTAAACAATTACAGAATGTTATGAACGAGTAGAAAAGAAGAAGAAACAAAATAGGAATACGGTAAGACAGGACTGCCAGGGCAGAGATTAGAAAACATATAAATGTTAATAACTGACAATGTGCTTTGCAGATCTGCTTACATAACTGACCTCATAAGTCTTATGTTAACTTAGCTTTAAAGTAGTAGGCTATCTGCAACAGTTGTGTAGCTAGTGAAATAAAGCAATGCCAGCATATAATCATCTAAGCAGGACCGTAACAGGAACTACTTTTTCAAATATTGAAAACTAAGTCAACAGTTCTCTAACTCTTTATTATTTACTATAAAATAATTGAAACAACATGTAAATCATTTCAATGTTAATACTTGCTACATGATGTCATAAAAGTTTTTTTTAATAAGCATTCAGTTAAAAAAGATTCTCGATTTGATTATACACTCGAGATGAACTAACATTCCATTGATTTAGAATAACGATGCTTTTTTTATAAGAATTGTTTTCATAGAAATATAAAAATGAAAAACGCATAATAGATATTCAAAATGTGATGAAAGTATCTTAGAAAAATATATATATATTTTTTGCATAAAATCAAATCAGAAAATGTGGCATTACCTTTGACAGTGGTGTACTGGCTATGTTTTTTAAGCAGTTAAACATGAGACTGGATATCAGCATAATCTTTTCATTAGCAAATGTTACTCTTAGGAAATCTTAAGCCTTCTGACTGATTTCTTTCATTCAAAAGATAGTGATAACAATATCTTATGTTTTTATAGGGGCTTTTATAATTTATAAAACTCTTTTACATACAAAATTTCTTTTTGCTATCAGAATCTTTCTTGACCAATTGAATAAAATTATACATTTCTAGGATAAGTAGGGCTTTAGGGATAAAAACAAAGCAGAGAAGAAAGCTGCAGCAAAGGTCAAATAAAAGAAAACCATTGATTAGATCAAAACCTTTAAGTTGTGTTCATTAGCTTCTCAACAAAATTCATTGCATTCCTACATTTTCTGGAATAATTAAAAACATTAGCTTATACTGAGAAATTTGCTAAGATGTTAAAACAGTTCCATGAGACCATGGGCTTGTTATTCCAAGTTATTAAAGTCTTCTTAGATTCACTTTCTTGAATTAATAAGAAAAAATTGCTTTGAATAACTCTTATAATGTACTCTGTCTTATTTTTTCTATACAGTAAGTAAACAAAGTATGTTAACCTATGTTCCTTATAAAAATATTTACTTGAAATTTTCATTATTCTTTTTTTTGTTTCATCCAGTTTTTTTGTGTGTGAAAATTAAAATTAAAAGCAAACATTGGTATTTCATTTTCTAAAGCCTTCTTAAAATGATAGTATATATAAATTTTTCAGTGTCATAGAATGAGTTAGTAGGCGTGACAGATTAATTTCCTGATCTCCTAAACCAGTGGATTTAATCAAAATCAGTTATAAGCTACTTAAAACATAAATGTCTTTAGAAACTCATCAATAATGAGCTTCCCAACAGAGAAAGTCCACAAGTGATAAAGTAATATTAATTTATATTGTTCCATTGACTTGCTTGACACACATTTCTTAGGGATAGAGATGTCCTTAAGAGGTCCTGAGATTTCCTGATACCAGCATATTTTTCCCTCACAGAACACAGGCACAATGATCACATTACACCACATTTCTTAAAAGTTCCTTTCTGTTGTGAAGGTATGCTTACTTGCTTTTCATGATTTAAGTAAGGAATGGGGGATATCTTATCCCTCAATATCCTGAATAAAGTAACAGAATTATGTTTGAACGTAACTATGAATTTAGTTTCTGGGAAGAAAAAGTAATCAAAGACATCAAACACATCCTGTTTCCCACCTAGAAGTGTGTAATACAGTTATTTTATTTCGTTTTGTTTAAAATGCAATCTTGACCCAGTTTTAAGACACTGGCTAGAGTCCTGTTAGTTTCCCTTCTTTAACAGCTAATGAAGTCCACACCCCAAACACTTCCCTTATTGGTCCCTCCCATTTCAAGCCCATTATGTACCAGCCCCACTAGACCAGATACCAGGCAACTTAGGACAGACTCTATGCCCCAGAGCTCTTGAAATTACTCAAATTAGCCAATTCTCAGGGAGCTGTATGAAAACCTAGCTAACCCCAACCTGCTTGCCATATAGCTCTAGTTTGCTGTTATTCTGTCCATAGGGAATGATCTCTTTCCTGCATAGCCCTGCCTAGTAGTCTGTCATGTGGAAGTGTAAACAACAAAGAATTCTGCCTTTCATCTGCATTTCAGTACATTACGTCTAGTCATCAAAAGAATCTTTAAAATCTCATGAAACGTGCAAGAACCGGCTGCAGGTAGTGGGCTCCCATCTGTCATCCTCCTGGGACAAGGGAGCTGAGCTAGCTCTTGAGCCTTGTACATTTATGCCATCTTCAGACAGAGGGAAGGTAAGTGTGAATAATCTTGGGTACTGCTTGGCAATACAGATCTATATTTTGCATAATAAAGGGTGAGTAAGGCCCTTCTAGTTTTATATGTTAGTAAAGTAAAAACTCTAGAGGAGAGACATTTGTAGTTTTAGCAGATCCTAAAAAATGTGTAGTATCCTGTTTTATGAGGTGCTGAATTGTGACAATGATGAAGAATACAGAAATAAGTAATTCCTAAGGGGTGTTTTTCAAGGATTCTAGCACAATTGTAGTATTCTGGGGAGAAAAAAAGCAGAGAGCTCAAAAGTATGCTGTACAGGAATTATGGATAACGTGACTCTATTTCAGAAGTGGTTTTAGGCAGTCTGGGAGGTCAGAAAACTAAGCTGCAAAAAAGCAATAAACAGTTGCTGAAGCTACAGATCATAGCTACAAAACATAAACCAGGAGTAGATAGTAAGGAAAGGAGTAAAGGTCATGCTTTGTTCTTTTTTTAGGGCACTAATGGATAACAACGGTATACACAGTTGTATCTTCCAATAATCATTATATGCACATTGTAAAGGAGGAGTCTTTTAAGATGACACATACATGAATTAGGAAAAGTAGCATTTTCAACTTATGAAGTAGATGTACTTTCTAGTGGTTGCTTATGTAGTGAATGCCTGCATACTGTGCCTAACTACATAACTAATTTCCGTTACAAAACAAAATTTTGGCTTAAACGTTATAGAAATTAAATTTAAGAGTACTGAGAAATTTTAGATATAATTAAATGACATTAATTATTATTAAACTATCCTAAAAACTATCATCTAATATAGAAAAACCCCTACAAATCTAGCAGTGTTTTTCGTGTTGCCTCTTGCTTTCTCTCAATCCAGGCAGAGAAGACTTGCATTTGAATCTTTGTTGTGTTACAATTTATCTATGTGACCTTGAAAAAATCAATTACTAATAACGAAAATATAACTTACTGAAATTCTGAAATAATCCCAAATACTTCACCACATTATAAGTGAATGATCACAAAATTTTTACCAGGAAGGTGTGATTAACCACATTTTTTGGTATTTTAATAATGTTCCTATACTATACAACTAAAAAGCAATTATTACCAAAGTAAACTCAAGTCTGCATTATCACAAAACCATTATACCTCAGAAGTAGTCTATCCTACTTCCCAGAGTTTCCATTTTCCTCATAAAATGGAGATCATGGTTTGTTTTTGTTTTTTGGGTTTTTTTTGTTTGTTTGTTTTTGTTTTTATTTTTTACAATGAGATCCATTCAAGCACATATAAGGGAAACAACTACAATGAGGCTGTGGTAGCTAGAATGTGTAAACAGCACCCCAGATTTGTCCCCTGTCTTTGTCTCCAGAATCTGTGAACATGGCAAGATATCATTCTTATAGTTATATTATGTTCTATGGTACAGTTGATCTTCAAATAGGGAGATTATCTGGGTGGGCCTCATCTAGTCATATGAGCCCTCATGAGTTACATGAGACAGAAGCCAGAGATTTTCAAAGCATGAGAAGGTCTTGACTCACACCACTGCTGTTTTAAGGATTAAGAGGGTTGTGTGAAAAGGGAGATGGTAAAGAGATGAGAGAAGCTCCAGCTAATAGCCAGCAAGGAAAGGAGACCTTAAACCTATAATGCCAAAGAAGTGAATTCTTCCAGTAACAGGAATGGGCTTGGAAGAGACCCCAGAGTCCATGAGAATAAAGCTGGCCAGCACCTTAACTTTAGCCTTTCGACACTCTGACAAAAAACTTTTAAATGTTTTTTTTTTTGTTGTTGTCATCAAGTCTGTATTAATTTGCCACATAGTGGTAGAAAACAAATGCATATTAGAGTCAGAGAAAGCTCTCTTGAGAAAAAAAAAAAAATCTAACCAGAAAATCAATAGTCAGGAAAAATTAGTAAGTGTTAAAAGCAAGGCAAGTGTTTCCAAGCAGATGCAGAACCATGAGGATTCCTGGAGGCAGAGCAAACTATTGCAAGCGTTTCTGGGAAGGAGTACATTAACACAGTAGTGGGGAGAGGTATACACTGGCAAGGGGAGATGATCGAGGACCGAATCATAAAAGTCATTTATGCCATAATAATAAATTAATTTTTATATAGAAGGCTATAGTGTATCAATAAGGAATTTTAATCCAAAGAAGAGTATGATCAGATTTAAATTTATGCAGCTTACTCTGGGCACAAAATGGAGAATGGGCTAAATGGGACCAAGACTAGAGACAGTTAGGAGGGTGATTTAACAATCCAGGTAACAAATAATTAGGATTTAAACTAAGATGGGCTATGGGAGTGGATTTGAAAGTCACTTAGAAGGTACATAGTATGCATTGGCTAAGAAGGTACAGGCTTGGAAGAGAGAGATTTGGTCAGGAAATAGAGGTTTGGGAATCACCAGTATATTGATATAGTAGAAAATAAAGAGCTGAACAAAAAGTGAAGACAAGTGAAAATGAACAGTTTGAGAACGAAGAAAGCATGGAGTCATAATAGCTAAGGCAGAAAATAACATTAAGAAGGAGAGCGAAGCTGATATTAGATGCAACACAGAGGAAGTAAAATAAGGGCTTATTAAAAATTCAGTCGCTGTTGACTTTAAGAAACAGAGTCGGATGGCATGTTAGAAGTAGACTCCAGATTTCAGCAAGCTCAGAAATAAATTGAAGATGAAGGAGAAATAATGAAGTTACTAACTACATAGTTATCAAAACACAAGCTCCTTCCAAGAAATGAAAAATCGTAGCTAAGAGGATTGAGATGGGATGTGTGTGGGTATATTTTCTAGGATATCGGATATATAAATCTAGGATATAGGATATATAAATATATATATGATAAACAAAATATTTATCCAAAGGTCTTGAGCAATCGTGTAACCAGCAGTTCCCAACTTTTTTGGCCCCAGGGACTGGTGCTCTTGTGAGAATCTAATGCCTAATCAGAGGTGGAGCTGAGGTGGTGATGTTAGCACTGGGGAGCAGCTGCAAATACAGGTGATGCTTTGCTCGCTGGCCCACCGCTCACCTCCTGCTGTACGGCCCGGTTCCTAAGAGGCCATGGATCTCTATCTAGTCAGCCGCCTGGGGAACTGGGGACCCCTGACTACTGAATCCATGGAATACATGGCATAGTCTCAAGATTAATATTGTGTTCAAAAGAAAAAATTCCAAGACCAAAAAGGAATTTCATGACAACCAGAGATCTTCATTTGTATATCCTGAACATGACTGAAACACGTAGTTCACAGCAATCATTTGTACTATTGCTCTCTTCTCCTTCATCAGTTTCCCTGATATACTATAGCTGTTCTCCCAAGCATCTTACAGCCCTTACTTAGGAGCCGCATGCCCTTCTGCTTGCCCAGCTTTCTCCCTTGATTTTGCATCATAAAAAGCCTTAAGAATGAATTTGAAAAAGAAGAAGCTCTGTCAGAGGGTAGGATAGGGAGGAAAAGAACTGAAGTAGTCAACACTGAAATTCTTTTAGTAAATAGAAGGTAAATTTTGGAAACAATTTTAGATAAATACTCCCTCATAAATACCCACAAAATTAGAATGGCATGAATATTTCCTAAAAACACTAAATATTTCACTAAAAACATTGAGTAAAGAGGGTAAATTTGTAGGCAAATTCACTTGCAGGCAAAGAATGGCATCTCTGAATCTTTTCGATAGTAGGTATTCTTTATAGATAGGGAAGCAATAAGCATTTTCTTAATTAAGCTTAAGAAAATATACAAGTACTGTTAGTTCAAAAAAGATGTTACTGAAAATCTTCTAAAATGTTAGGTTTGAAAAAAAATGTCAATTTATGAACATGTACAACTTTAACTTACAGTTTAAATGGCAGTGGACTGAGACATATAGAAAGCAATATAATGTAAAGGTGAGTAGTACCTTATTTCTGTCAATAATTGTCAAGTTATTTTGCTTGGACACAGAAACTGTAATTCATAGATCTTTATTCTGAACTTGTCACATTGAGAGATGTGCACTTTAATGGTATTAGACTATCTTGAAAGTAATAGATCTTTCGGTTCACTTTTACTATGAATTTAAATATGATTTCTGTTCTTCTACTGCTACTTTAAATTTGCCCAGCTGTGCAAGGTCAAACATCATAAGACAGCCAGTCAAGTCACAGGATTATAGCATAATAAAAAGTAAAGGAAACCATATATTGAAGAAAACCAATAGTGGAGCACATGGGCAGCAAACTAGATAGGTAGATTTCAACAAGAGGTGAATGAAGATTTAACCTAAATCACCTCGAAAGCATTTCAAAGATTTAGAGTAGCCTCTTCCCCATTTCATCCCTCCATGTTTGAGACCCAACTGGAGGTGTGAGTTGAAATCTACTTTCTTTCATTTTTCTAACTTCACTCTTTGGAACACACTGTTATTGAAAATCAGTTGAATAAGAAATTATTACCAAAATATATAAAATAAGCATATGTATTTATGATAACTGGTGTAATTTTGCTTATTGTAATCACAACGTGCCCTAAATTATCCTCACGTGGCAAACAATTCCTATTATTTAGAATGATGGGGAAAAAGGTTTTCCATGAATTGTTCAGAGGTGTTTGTATATATAAAATCATGTGCAGCATGGGAAAGTTCAAACTCTTGTTCACTCTATTCAAAATACTTGTCTAAGAGGAAAGCCCTCTAAATTAGAGTCGCTTTGAGTTTAGATGTTTTCTAGTAGTTCTCTTAGTCTTTGAACTCATTTAAGTTTCTACCTTTCCTCAAACAAATATAACAAACAACAAACATTTTTTTTTTTTAATTCCTGACTTCTAATCCTGACTCTCTCTTTTTATCAATGAGATTCTTGGAAGAGCAATGACACTTATGGAATCCACACCCTCACTTGCAATTTGGCAACCATGCATCAATAACTAATACTTGCTCAGTTTTACTGCTTCTGAAAGCTACTTTCCACACTCTAGTCACTTAATTAAAATCACTCTCATCAGTGTTAAGTACGAACATATATTTTTTTTTTCAGTCCTCAGACTGATCTATGCTTTAGATTTGGCAATACAAAAATCCCATTTTAAAAATATCTCTTCCTCCTGGACTTCTGCGCTAACGTCTTCTTCTGTTAAATAAGTTTGGATACTTCTCAAACTCTTTAAAACTTTTCCACTCACTCTATTCTTTAAAAGTTAGTATTTCTCAGGTTTCTGTCTGAAGCCCTCTCCCATCTTCCCTTAAATGTTTCATCTCAAACACTATCCCCATAAACTCACACTTCAGTATTTATTATCAATCCTCTCACCTGTAATCTTCTGAAATCTTGAGCCAAATTTCTAAATGCCTCCTGAAGACTTTCATGTGTTACATTCAGGTGTGTCAGATTTTAAATGTTTCAAATTTAAAATCTTCACCCCAAAGGGCAACATGTTATTTCTCCTACCCTTCTGGTCTTAATAACATCATCTCTCCTATAATTGAATCAAGAATCCTGATTCATCCTTGACTTCTTTTAGCACTATAAGTATTTTACTCTATTATCTTGCTGGCAAAATTTCTGACAAGTCCATTGTAATTATTATTTTTCCTCTACAGGTATTTTCTTTCTCTGAATTCTTTCAAGATTTCCTCTTTGTTTTTTTGTTTGTTTGTTTGCAGTTTCAATATGGTATGTATAGGTGTAGATATTTTGATTTATATCTTACTTAAAATTATCTGAGCTTCCTGGATCTGTGGTTTAGTGTCTGTCAATAATTTAGAAAATATCATCTACGGCCATGCTACCCTAAACAAGCCCAATCCCGTCTGATCTCAGAAGCTAAGCAAGGTCGGGCCTGGTTAGTACTTCGATGGGAGACCACCTAGGAAGACCAGGAGCTATAGGTGTAAAAAAAATAAAAAAATAAGGGATTGTAAACTGACAAGGTCCTTGCAATCTGTGAGGTCAACTAAGGGTTTCCTCGACTTAAAAAAAAAAAAAACTTGGCCATTATTACTTTAAACATTTCTTCTGCTCCTTGCTCTCTTTTTTTGGTACTCCAATTATGCACATGTTATACTTTCTGAAATTCCCTCAGAAGTCTTGGATATTCTGCTATTTTGTCTTCATCCCTTTTTCTCTTTGTGTTTCAGTAGACATATCTTAAAGCTCACTGATTCCTTATTCATCAGTGTCCAATCTCCTGATGATCCCATCAAAGGCATTCTTCATTTATCTTGTAGTGTCTTTGATTTGTAGCACTTCCTTTTGACTTTTTCTTTGAGTTTCCATCTCTCTGCGTACATTGCCTATTTATGCTTGCAAGTTTATTTTTCCATTAAAGCCCTTAACATATTAATTATAATTCTGTTAAATTCTTTGTCTGATAATACTGAAATCTGTGTCATATATGAGTCTGGTTCTGCTGCTTGCATTATCTCCACAGAATGGTTTTTTTCCCTGCCTTTATCATGCCATATATATATAAAACTGGAGGTGATATATTGGGTAAAAATAACTGAGGTAAACACTGTGAATTTTTATGGTTGTTCTTTTAATCTTGCAGGAAGTTGGGCTGAGTTAAATATTTGCTATAGCTGTAGGTCTCAAAGGCTTAAAATTTCTCTATTGTCCTTATTTTTGTCTCCTCTTCTGTCTCTGGGTGCCCCTAAAAATACCTTCTGAATAGAGAGAACCTCTGCTTTGCAGCTCTTTCAGCTGCAATCCAGTTATACTGGAACCCTGTTGATATAGTGGTAAGGAGTTGAGGAGGGAAAGTGTTCTATAATCTTGTTTAAATATGACTCTTTTAGTAGGCCTGTGTCTCTGGGTTGATTGTGACCTTCGTAATTCTTTCTTAGCTTTGTTTCCCCACTCTGATGACACAGGAAGAATAGAAAGGGCTTGAACTGGTTAAGTGCCATTTATCTTAGAGGAAATAAGGCTCGGTCTGGTAGTCTTTTCTCTTGGAGAATAGGTCTTTGTTATGAAGAATGTTCTAGGCATATTTTAAATGATTACTTTTCTGTCTCTCTGCCAAAGTCACAAGGGAATTTTTTGTTTGTTTCTTTGTTTGTTTTCTGTTCTGGTTGGATTACTAGAGGTAAAACTCATGCAAATGTGGGCACTCCCCAAGAATATAGCTCCAGGAGTTTCCTACTAGTAATCTAGTCCACACATAGCTTCCAACAATTCATCAAAATTACCCTTTAAGTGTTCCTACCAGTTTATGACTTCAGTGGCTTCTGTTCTAGGTAAATTAAATTCAGCTATGTTTCTCTATATTTGCCTGGGGTGGTGGTTTGCTCCATAGCTTTATTTCTCTGATAAGCTCCCTAAAAGTTGTTGATTTTCAGTCCGCTTGGCTTTTTTCTTGTAAAAATAGAAGTGATGCCTTCCAAGCTCTTTACCTACTAGAACTGAAACTAGACTCCTCATTCTTGACTTATCGCTCACATTCCATAGCCAACTGACAAGCAATCCTCTTTCTGACTCCAATATTTCTTAATTAATTTCCTTTCATCAAGTCTCATTGTCATCACCTTCATTCAGGCCTTTACATCTGGTTAGAATTCTTTGCTCTTCTCAGAATTGCTCTCCTTGCCTTTGTTACAACACTAACGAAGAACCTTAATAGAGTTATTTATTTCTATTTCTTAATTCCCTATTAAATGTAACCTCTTTGAGGACAGGAACCATATTTTATCTTTATAGATCACCAATCATCTAGTTCAGTAACATTCCCAGTGGAAGACTTCAGTAAATATCAATTGAATCGATGGGAAAACCACCTACAATCCTATGTGCTTTTAGTACTTTCTTAGAAAAGCTAGGCTAAAATTTGAAGTTAAAACTAATTTTCATCTCCTTAGACTAGTCCATAAATTCTTTAATGGAAAATATTTGATCATAGATACATTCCATTCTATGATTCCAGTAGCTGCCTTCTGGTGGTATTCTAATTAATAATTCAATGAGCTTAGGTCAGGAAATATGCTGGATAATCAAGACTCTGGAGAGTCAATGTTTATGTTTATATTTATTTATATTTCCTGAACAATTCATCTCTGAATACATGATAAAGTTTTTATCAAGAAGTAATTTTACTGCCTTTCACAGTCTTAAAACCACTTAGGAGAATAATTGATAATTAAAATGTTCTTTGTTTATTTGTGTTGCCATATCTGGCATTTAACACACTGCTTTGATTTTCACCATTCTTTTCATTATGGTTTTATCTTTTATGTAAGGCACATCACAATCATTATTCCTATCTTTCATAAGCAAATTGAAATAGAAAATAGAATAGAAAAGTGACTTGCTCAAGGCAAATGCAAAAGTTATCAAAAGAGTTGAAATAAAAGATTGCCAATATTTCAATAACGAATAAAAACAGTGATTTCATACTTGTAGACAAGTTACAAAAAAACTGAGAAAAATGTGGAAATTTTTATTTTCCTTAATATCTAAAGCCAAGATTATATGTTATATATAGAAATATTTTTAAAGAACACAGAAAAAAGTATATATAAAACATTATTGTTTTCAGCCTCAAAAAGAAAATTAATGATTATATTACATATTTTTAGAAAAAAAATCTTCCAAATTTAACTTTCAGAGAAATATGAAAAGGTTATCTATTTAGTTCCTTGAAATTTATATTTATCATTTTATTAGTTTTGATTTTATAGGAATCCTATGAGTTAGGTGATATTATTGACACTTTATAGGAGAGTAGAGTGGCTCAGAAAAGCCCCAGTAGTTGAAGTTCCACAGTTACACTTAACATCAAAAGGAAGTTCACACATTGCATGTTTGATGAATGACAATTTCTCAGTTGAGCTTAGCATCTGGTTCTCTAGAGAATAAAAGGTCATGAGGCGTACTCTTTCTAGTCTTGATTCCAAGAGTTCATGGCCTTTTGAAGATCATGCATTTATAGAAATGTTGATATTTCAGTGAATTTATGTTACCTTTACAAAGTATGTTAATAAAGTAAAAAAGTAGTATTCCTGGGCCAGGAAACCTGTCCATCTGTCTAGCTTACAGGACTTTTCAGTTATTATTTTATTCTATCTGAATGAATGTCAACAGTATATAAGAGCCCACTGTTCTTTACCCCTTTTCTTTCAGATAGAGTTAACTGAATGAAAAATAGTCCTTCCTCCATTGCCTCCCATCTTTAACTTTGAATAAATAAAGTCATGATAGGTAGTCTCTGAGTCTCTTTCACCCCTGGTCTCCATTTGACATCAGTCAGGGAAAGTTTTCAGATTTCCCTAGGGTATATAGCCTGCAAGTACAATAAAGATAAATGATTGTATATATACTTTTCTCTCAGGATTTTGCTTAAATTATTTTCATGATCATTAATCAACCTAAAATATTCTTACAGAAGGGAAGCAGAAAAGGATACATGTATTTAGGCTACTTTTTTTGGATTCCAGTTCACCTTCCTTTTAAGAAGGAACATAAAGATTAGAGAATAAACTTGTTCTCATTGAGTAGTAGTCAACCTGGGCTTCCTTACTCCAACAGAAGATAATGACTAACTATCAGGGACTCGGAAAGTCAAGTCTTGAGGGCATCTCTATCAGTTAGGGTGCTTTTGAAAGTAAGTAAAGAGATACCTGCCTTTACTTAATAAAGAGATTATCTCACTGTAACAAGATGACCAGAAATAGCTGGTTCTAGGCTCAGTTAATTCAGCAGCATAATAACATCATCAAAGACTCAGACACTTTCTATTTATTCTCACTCATCCTAATTGGTGTTAGTTCTCAGGTTCGACCCTTTACAATTGCAGGAGGCAAACAGATCCAAAAAGAATATTCTCAGTCAACTGGATTTAATGGTGGGAAGAACAGTTTATTCTCGTAAGTATCATTCTCATTTAGTGTGTTTTCCTCTGATCCGTTGGCCAGGATTAGGTCATACAATTAAGCCCTTGCTAACTTCAAGGGAATATCAAGCATTTTTCAGCTGGAGGGCCCTATATCAAAGAATGATTTGTCTGTGTGGGGGAAAAAGGGGATCAATGAGGTCAAACCTGACATTGTAAGGTTGTGTGTATAACACTTAAGGAAAGTCTCACATGAGTTTTCACTCTTATAACTCATCACTTTAAACATCTTTCATCAGTAGGGCATTTATAAATAAGTCAATGCAAAATGCTACCCATTGTGTAAGGGTCTGAGAATGCAGCAGCAAAAAAGATAGAAAAAGGATGCTTATACTCTTTAGTACAAATGACAGATTTTTAAAAATATAATGATGGTATGAAAGAGAACTACTAGGTTCCAGGGAAACCCAGTCTAGTCTTTTTTGATGAAGTTATGTTTAAGCTGAGATCTGAAGGATGAGTATGATTGTGCTGTGGGAAAAGAAAAACAAAACACACCTGGACTAAGGTAAAAAGAAACAAAGTTCAAGGACATAAAATATATTTAGTATAGATAAAGTAAGAAACACAAAGGACAGAATGGCACTTGACAATGCTGTAAAATAACCCATATCATTTGTGCTTCTTAGATTTTATCTAAAAACCAAGGGAAGTGAAGTGTTTTAGACTATTTTAAGGATGAGGGTTTTTAGAAGGGATACGACATAATATTTGCATAAAGCTGGAACACTGGGGAAATACGGAAAGGGGATGAGTTGTAAAAGAAGAAATGAGGATATTTATTAGAAGGCTATTTCAGTATTAGAGAAAGGAGATAATAGTATTTTTAAGTAGGCTGGTAGTAGAGGACCCATAAATCTTTTCCCTATCATAATCTTCCAATTGTCAGTGGTCTGTAAAATACAGATTCAACAAATTAACTTTTGTTAGACCTGAATCTTCTACTTCCTGCAGTAGTAACTTTAAGCAGCTTATGTTCAAGATAATATAATTTGAGTTATACTATCAGGCAAAAATAGTACTTAAATTTTAGCAAGAACTACATGAAAATAGTCTAATAAATGTATTTAGTCATGAGGCAGTGAACTGTCTTCTTTTTTCCTCCAAGATATTAAACCAAAAGAATAAGAGAAAATTTAAAGGAAAGGAAACTGTTACTAAAAGAAAGAGTTAACATTATTTGTTTTTAATTGTATATCATGCACTCCGAACAAATTATCTCATTTAATCCTTACGATAACCCTGATTTAGGATCTTGTATTTTGTAATTAAGCATTGAAAAGCTAATGCTTTAAATGTGTAAATAATGTACTCAATCTTCCAGAACTATCCAGTAATAGTATTTGGTCTGTTTGGCTCCAATGTCTAGATATCTCAATATGATGCTATTTTGCCTCTTTCATAAAACATTTACAACATGCCAAGCATTCTTATGCGTTTTAAGCACATTTAATTTAGTTAGTATAATAATCCTGCCAGATAGATATGTTAGATATTAATATTATACAAATAAAAATGAAACTTAGTTTTAAATACATCTTCCAATGTCACACAGTTAAGTAGGTGATAGAGATAAGCACTGGAGTTTTTACTTGAACCTACACATTCTGACATCAAAGCACACTATTCTGGTTCCAAATGATCCAAGATTAATAACAGAAATGGTGACAAATTACCAGGAGAAAACTGAGAGATAGGGGGTGCTGGGGGTGAAGTGTTAGGTCTAATAGGTTACGTGTAGAGGCATTTTAAAAATTGTCTTTTATAGCAGAGGTTTATTGATTAATTAATCTATTCATACATTTATTCAACAAACTACCATGTGCTGGACACTGGAAATAAAATGTCAGAAGAAATAAGCTTCCAGTTGAGAACTGAAAGGACTCAGTTAACTAAGGCCTACTGGCAGTAATAGGATGGATACAGAACAGTAAGAAATAGAAATGTATGGGGTAAGTGGACACTTGCAGAATTAAAAAAAAAAAAAAAAAAAACTTTGCCATTTACTCAGCTGTCTGACCTTTCTCAAATTCCTTAATACCTTAGTATTTCAGTTATCTCATACATAAAATGAGAGAAATATTAGTACTTAATTTATATAGTTGTTTTAAACATTAGAATGAGTGAAGACTAATATGTGTTAATATATGTAAATCATTTAGGAGTGCCTGATTTCCAAGCACTCGATAAATATTAGTTATTAAGCATTACATTAATGTTGGATATTATGATGAGTCATGTTTCCTAGTAGCATTAAAGCACATTACCAAGTTTATACAATGTATAGCTAGCTCTTAATAGACACCATTAATTAGATCCACTAATTGCAGCAAGTCTTTTTCAAACGAGGTGTGTTCAAAACAAGGTCAATTAGAGCTCTGAAAAATTTCCTGAAGCTCTTGTTTAATTTTCTACTGTACTGGAGATAACATTAAGAAATCTACTTCTCTTAGGATTTACATGAAAAAGTCTTCTGTTCAGAGGCAAGTTTCTCTTGTCTCTTAGAAACTACAAGGTGATCCATCAGCTTTGTCAAAGAGAGAGAGAGAGAGCTTCCCCAGTATTAGAGAAATATTAGGGACTTCTAGCATAAAATGTATTTCCTTGATTTCAGGATAATTGAAGTGGAAATAAAAATGGAAATAATTTTATTTCATATAATACACTATTTTTTTATTGTCACATTAAAAATTTACTTTAAACACAAAATTTACTGTCAGTGGCACTTTTGACACTTTGGGAAGCGCTTTTCTAGCCTGATCTCCACATTTTACACATGAAGATATTAAATTAGATGCATCTACTTTCTCAAGATGATACAGCTAGATAACGGAGGAACCTTACCAAAGGCCCCTTCCATAACTGTTGTTCACAGCACAGAACCAACTCACTGTCACATACAATGGCAACTGGCCTCCACAGTTACAGCTGGTCCCAGATTGGGAGACATTTTACTCATCATCTACCAACTGAAGCTTATTAACATCTGTTTCACAAAAGAAAAAACTGTGCCCAGAATATCCAGCTTTTTATCCTCTAAAGAACTAAGGAGCACTAGCTAAAAAGGTATGGATGTAAATAATTTTGAATATTAATTTTATAAGTTAAAAGATACCTGCTTATTAATGCTTAATCCGTTACAATTATTCTGTATTAATTTTGAAAACTGCATATTTATAATGAATTTCCTAAGAGAGAAATCCACATGTGTGTCATTGTAGTAATGAGCTGCAGAATGAAAACTGACATCAAATTATAATGAATATAGAATAAATCTCCACCTTACAGCCTCAAAATATTTTCTTACTATTAATATTTGTAGTTCAGAAATTGTCTCTCCGTGTGGTACATTTAACAACTTTATCATTTTCACAGTAAAATTCTCTCCAGAACAATGTCTATGTTACCAACTATTTGTAATTGAACAGAATAATATTTCTTATGTTGTTTCATCAGGCACCACATACATCTGGAGAAGAGTTAAAAAACAGTTATTATTATATTTGACATTTTGAACAGATAATCTAGTCCTGGAGAGGAAAAAGGCTGTGTTTTTTATCACTTGATCTCAAGTACTCAATTCATCATTTTCATATGATCTCTAAGAGGAAATGTGGAGTGGGTTCATTCAATTTTACTCTTCAAGGTGCTGAAGAGTTATTATTATATAATAAATCATTTTTTTCCTTTGTGAAATCAATTATAGGAGAACTCGAATGGAAAAGGGTCTTGTCAATACATAATCTGGGCAGAGTTTAGAAGCCACATATTTCATTTATAACGCTCATCACCAATTTGTGATTTTGTAACTTAAATCAGAAAGTCTCCTTTGATTCTATAATAGTTGTCCATTTTTAATGCTGAAAATTACTCTTAAATACAGGTCCTATCAACAGACTTTTTGGAATAAGAGTGGGTGAGATTAATGAGTTTATTATAATTCATTAGAAAGTGGTATGTGGATGACTGCCTACTTTAATTAGTTTTATTACTGTAGGAAATTGTTTCATATGCCAGGCTCATCACCAAGCATGCCTGGAAAACATTAGAGAAGTAATCAGACTTTATATGAGATACCTTTCATTAGGCAATATGGTTAATGACACTTATAATGAACATGGAAGGTATTAAAAAGATGGACATGACAGCATCTAGCAAAAAGGAGTTTATCAAATCAACTATTTTTTGTGAAGCAAAGTGCAGAGTACAGTACTTCAAAATATTGTTGTGGCATCATAGAGTGCTAGACCCATAATTATGGCAAAAGGTTTAGGTATCTCAGGTATATCCAATAAATCTCAATGCGAATTTTCTACAACTCATACATTATGAAAATGTTAGCAGCCAGATCTTCTAACAAAGTAATCCTTCAAATTATATTTCTTAACTCTCATTACCTCCAAGGAATAATATACCTATAACTTTGATCAAAGAGAAAAATCAAGTCACAATTTGAAGAAAGCAAGTCCAAATATAAAACATATTTCAGATTAGAGGTAAATGAAAAATTATAAACATACTCCATAGGAATTGATTGGGCTCTTTTGGTAAGTTCTCACGAATAAAAATATACTTTAAAAATGTTAATACTTTTTTATTTTTTTAATCTTAGGTCAAAATTAACCTTACAATCATTTCATAATTAAGATTTTAACTTCATATAAATATTAGAAGTTAAATCCCATGGACTAACTAGAAAATAAAGGAAAAATTACATACCCCTATACTATCTCACTGCCAAGGCATTCATACTAATCACAATTTACCAAATTTTATTTCACCTTATCTTGTTAAGTAGTGTTTGGGAAGCACAATCCTCACTTTACTGATCAAGAAATTTATGTTATTATATTTTTACTTATATTGGCAGCATGTTGAAGTTTCTGACTACTCAATCTAACCTTTACTTTTATGAGTACATCCTTTCTATATTCAGAATTATTCCTCCAAATATATAAGCTATACGTTCAAGACACTTTAATTTTTCCTTTGCTATTATAGAAATAATGCTATTGTAATTTCAGGTGGGGAACTGCAATTTCTGGCCTCTCTAAGTTTTTTTTCTTTTCCTGGAAATATTTTAATTCCAAAGCAGTACAGTTCAATAAGCTACATTAAGGAACAACAACAACAACAACAAAAACCCCAGCAACTTCTTTTTTCATTCAATATAGACGTCACCCAATTGGATAAAGTCTAACTAAAAATATTGGGAATGATGTGGAAAGGCATTTAATTGTATCCTTTTATTCCTGAGTAGTCTTACTAAAACACCAAACAAACCTACCCATCATTACTAACAATAACAGCCACAACAGAGCCTCCCAGTTCCAAAAGCCAACAAGAATTTTTGGTGTCCTAAACAAAGTTGCTTGCTTAAGGGATATCAGTAGCTTTCGAAACTGCATTGTTAATATTCTGATTTCCTAGCCTATGATATATTCATTCAGCACACAAGTCTGCTATCTATTGCTTTTTACTAAAGGCAAAAGGCATCATAAAATTAAGGAGTGTGGATGCTTCAAATTAAGATAAGGGCAATTAGTAATTTTAGAAATGATTGCCCATTTTATATTCATTTTAAAAATACTATTTTTGGATGACATTTCATCTTGTTTGCAATATGGATAATAGATTACAAGTATAAGAGGATATAAAAACTTGGGAGGAAAAATAACATTTTTCCTTCTGGGTCATAAAAGAAAAGTCTCTTCATAAGAAAAGACACTTAATAGATAAAATCATTTTTTAACACAATAAGAAAAGCCTACGCTGCCTTTAGAGGAAATCAATTTTAACAGACAAGTCACAGTAATTCTGCCAGGATGTTCTTGAGATAAGAGAATGATTTGAGGCTTCATTTTATCTGCTACACCACAACTCAAATGTTTGAAAACTATTATAACTTAAGTCTGAGAATGTAAACATTTTCAAGTATGAAAGCAGTCTGGTGATTGACTGATTTGCCATTAAAAAGTTATAATTCACTGTCGATTTTTTCAAATGACACTGAAATATTTACATTTTGTTTCAGTGGAATTCTGCCTATTAACATATATAAAACAATAAATAATAAATAAATAATAAGCATATATTTGGTAAGTCTTCCACATATCACCTGTCAAAAACATCTTAACTTTAATAATGAATAGTAATTAATATACAGTTTGCTGTATCTTTTCTCATTCTCACATTTTTTAATGAAACCTCTGGGAACTTTATTACATATTAATTCAAAAACAAACTAATGAAAATAGAGGAGAGCAGAGTTTTCCACCCCAAAATATGCTTTTTGAGATATTGACTATTTTAAGCTGGTTATTTTTAAGGAAAAAAAAAAAAAAAGATTCAGGAAAAACCTTTGATCTTCCCCTTAACTGCCTAAACACAAGTTTAGACAGAGGGCCTGCTCCGGGAAGGGAGATATCATCACAGATAATTACAGTTTAACAAATTATGGTTTACATATAGTTTATGAACTAGTGTGTGATAGAGAGGAACCTAGCAAGGCCCATTTGATGAAAGTCCACTCTGTATCCCACTGTTAAAGATGGCCCAGCAAACATTTATTTACCAAACATTTACTTTTTCATCTCCATGTAAACTGCCTTCCTGCCCTTTGAATTCCTAAACCACAATCCTGCTTCCCTCTTTTCTCCTTAGCTCCAGAATGACATATAAGCCTCAACTACCCAATGCGTCATTGGGTATCAGAGTCTAATGGCACCCTGCATGTACAACTGTAATAAATTTTGGACATTTTCTCTTGTAAATCTGTCTCATGTTAATTTAATTATTAGTTTAGGCAGAAGAACTAAAAAAGGTGGAAGAAAAATTATTTTTTTGTGCCCCCACAATAAATTGTCCTCAAAAAAAAAAAATCTTGGAATAACAATACTAGAAAAATCTTCAAGGAATAATAAAATTTGTTTATAATTTGATATTTTATTAATGTCATATAGTTTCTATAGAATTATTTCTTTCTTTTTTTTTAATTACAAAAGTGTTAGCAGCTTTTTGCCTTTAAAGCCATATGTTCTCAGAGAGAAAATTTACTGTAGAACTAATGCTAATAAGTAGGACTGTATAATTTCTTGCCTTAGTTTGACAGCACCTGAGATTTAGACCAAGACTGAAACTTGGGAGTTCATATATATACGCAAAATTTATACCAATTATATGTTTTAGCTCTTACCAACTGCTAGTGGTAATGACATCTAAGAATCACTCTGTGGCACCAATTTAAGTCACAATAATGTAGAAATAGTAACAGAAAACCAGAGGATACATCACAGAAAGCTGTGTATAAAAAGAAAAACAAGTATTATTTACTGGGGGTTCAAGTGAAACCCAAATTCTCATGCCAGTATCAGGATCCAGGAAATTGGCACAAAATTGACAACTTTCAAATCAACTAAACCACCTCGTGCATTATAGCCAAACACAACATATTTGGAAGTTGTTTATATTCAAAATAGTGCCTCACTTTTTACAAAAATGTCAATTTTGTTCCATTTCTCTGTTTCTTAGTTCCTGACATTTTCTAAATATAATCACTTTATTTGATAAAAGGGTTGCGCTATATCTCTCTAGTTAGCTCCACAGAGATATAGTGCTATCCTTAGTTGGGAGGAAAAAAGAATAGAATGTATGAAAAATAGATATTGATTTCTACCAATTTAAGATGAAATTGTAAGATGGTATAAATGGTTCAATGAAAAATTTTCATTAAGCACACCCATTTCTGCATAAAAATTTGGCCACTCGATGTTATTTAAAAAAAATAGATGACTATCAAAACACTAGTAAGAAAAACAATACTTATTATGTAACAAATAATGGAAAGTATATTTTATTCCTTTAACATTTGGATGATAAATTTAGTAAATCAAACTAATAAGCTTAGAATAGCGTTTTTTAAATATAAATCAATAAAACTATCATTAGAAATTAAAAATATTTCATGTTTTATTTCTAATGAAGAGATTCTATCTTAAAGATAAAATATTTGTGGACTAAATGTTGTACCCCCACCCCCAAGTTATATGCTGAAGCCTTAACTACAGATGTGATGGCATTTAGAGATGGAGCCTTTGGGAAGTACTTAGGTTTAGATAAGGTCATGACACAAAAATCTTCCCCAGGGCAAGTGATCCAAGGGAGAATTAGAGTGTCCAAGGAAGGTAGCCAAGATGAATAATCTATCATATAATTTTGCAAAAATTATATTTTTCTCAGTGATCTAATTAATAACACAAAGACATTCACACACACACACACACACACACACACACAAAATAGCCTTTTGCATTCACTAAGCTAAGACAATAATTGGGTTTAGTTTAGCATCAGCAAACTGGAATTCAATTGATTTACAAGGAAAAGAGGTCGTAGATAATTATTTTCAAAGCAGAACTGTTTAAATCTATGGCATTACTTAAACCATAAAAGAAATGGTAAATCTAAAGCTCATATACAGTTATGTTATTATGTCTTGCATTAAAAAAAAAATGTTTATCTACATTTGCATTTTGACTTTTTTAAAATTCTGAATGGTTGCACTATGCATTACTAAATTCTTATCAGATTAGTTTATCATACCTTAAAGAAAAAACTAGCAATACAGAAAAGCAGGAAAACAAATGTGTTGTATTATACATTTTAAATGTCCTCCTATAGAATCAGTCCAGAAGGTTCTATTGGGCAAATATAGGGATGTTAAGATAATGACTATCATATGCATTTTCCAAATTTGAACGATGCACAGATCACCTGTGAGGTAGCTGGGCATCATTCTCTAGTCAGATAAACGGCATTGAACTTGCTCAGCAGTGCAATCACATTTGACAGGTAATTCATCTTAAGTTGAACAGAGTGCTAAGGTAGTGATGAATTGCTTTAGTTCCCTAAACTACAGAGTATAGATCTTATATGAGCTCTACTGCACAGAACTTAAGGGTTCTTAGACCTCATAAATGTTTTATATCTTTACATTGTCCTTAATTCTGTATCAATGGAGAGAAAATAAAGTTATTGTCAGAATTCGTGAACACAGACAAGGAACCCAGAAAAAACTGTCACACTCTCTTAAGAAAAAAAAAAAAAAATAGATAGATAGACAGACAGACAGATCTCTGTGTATAAAATTAAATTTTATTACTAGGTAGCATTTACTGCATAATGACAAGGTCATTTTGATTATAATTTACTTCATTTTTTCATATACAAGTTATTGCACATAATACATTAAAATAAAATAGAGCATTCAGATATTTTACATCTCTCTAGTTAGTTGTAAGTGGTGTTATTTAATATGCACGATCCTGAAAATCTGAGTTCTAATAAAAATTCTGCATAAAGAATAGTTTATATGAACTGCGGAAATAATGAGAACAAAACTTACAGCTAGTTATTTTCATAAATAGAGTACACAGCTACATTAGAAAGAAGAAACCACTATGTTCAAATACAGGTAGGCTGGTTAATTGAGATTGATGGAATTCTTGTTTAGATTTTTGGCATACTACAAGTCCCCAAATTTCTAACAATTTATGATCTAAAAAATCTTGTCTGATTAGTTTATTAAAATTTAATATATGTATTCCCTTTTCTTCCTCTAGTGACTTTAGTGATCCTGCCCACTCCTTTGGCTTCACATACCATCCTTCACAGAAAACCACACAGGTAACAGTCATGAACCACTTACATGGCTTCAGATGGGCCATATTCAACTCCATACTTCCATCATCTTTCTTGCTACTCAGATAGGCCTTTGGTTATTCTAGCACAATCTGATTCATTCTTAAAAATTCAACACATATATTACCCTTTCAGGGAAATCTGGATTCCCTTGGTCTAAATGAGACGCCCCATTTTTGTATTACTTAAAAATCGATTTCAACCCTGAAAGATCTAGCCTATAATTGTAGTTTCTTTGTTTATTTGTTTCCTGATCCACTCTTCACTAGACTTCAGTTTCCCAGAGCAAAGAAACCAAGGTATCATTGATATTGCAGCCCTGACTACAGTGGAGTAACTGGCAAAGAGTAAACATAAAAATAATAAAGAAGTAAATAAATAGATGTGTGAATGGGAGAAGCAGAAAGAGGGAATGATTCTCCTTAAAATCTCTGCATCCGAGATCCTAATAAAGAAGAGTACACAGCAATCCTAAACACATCTTCAGGCATACTTCTTAACTGCCAAAATTCTGGAGTGAGCTTTGAGTAAACATCTGTATGTCACATGTTCATAGATCAAGAAATGTTTAAAGGAAAGTAATATTAGGATATCCCTTAGAGAGGCAAAAAAGAAATTTATCTCTCACTCTGTTTAAAATCTGCATATGCATGAATTACTAATAAGTGTGTTGGGATTTAATGCAGTGATTTAGAATCCTTTAAGGAGACCAAAAGCTATTTAAGAAGCTATTTTGTTAAAAACACATTTCCCAAAAGCCTTATACTGGTTGTTAAATAATAAGCCCATTCAGGTTTGACATCGGGATATCTCTAAGAACATAGGAGAGAGTTAATTGAGTTGGTGACTTGTTAGCTAAGAATTATGTTCCTGATTGGAAAGAAACTTGGACAGAGGTATATTACAGAGACTACTGCAGACACGTTGGGTTGCCACAATGTTTTCTTCACTTTTTATTTGGGGAAAGAAAAGCAGCATAGGCCACCAAAGGATAATGAGATAAAAATTATTTTGCATTTATAAAATGATCGGTCAGTTTATTAGGTAGTGAGCAATGTGTATTAGTTAACACTATAATGTCATCATTAAAATATTTGAAGTGGCAGAGGCCAGCAGAAAAGAGCAAAAATTGCTACTAATCTCCAAGTTATAAGTGATTTTTTAGAAAATCACAGGTTAAGGATTTTCAACTAATTTTCTAGTTGAGAAAATTAAAGTTTCCAAAATTGACATTATTTAAATAAAATTCTCTTCATTGTTCTTTTAGATGGCTGAATAATAGGTTAAGTTGTAGAATTTAACATAAGAATTAATATTTTTATACCTTTATTTTAATGAGTACTTCAATTCTTACGAAGAAAATCTTATGGCCTTGATTCTCTGCTTTGCTTTCTGTTTAAATAAGGCTTGCCATTATGCTCCATGCAGCCCATACCTCAGGCACCACTATCATTAGGTGACAACTAATATCTCTGTAGGCATAAGATACCAATGAAAAATTAAAATTAATCAGTATTTTCAGTGTGTTCCAAAAATACTGCTTTATTAGTCATGACAATGATTATACTTAAAGACCAAGTTTTGGTTTTTCTCCATAGCAGATGAACGGCTAATTGGATTATAGTTCTATTTGCATTCTATTGGTCAAAGTTAATCTTGCTAAAAACAAACAAAGACATTCACATTATTTAGAGACATTACTGTTTGAAATGTCTGTTAAATAAGTATATATTAAGTTCAAGCCTATCTTCATTGATTATTATAATCTACTCAGAAGGTCAGACTTCACTCAAGTTCTAGAAGTATGATGAGTTCTCTTAAAACAAACAATGGGAGGTATATTACAGAAGAATGTGATCTGGTGAGCCATTATAACTAACTTAGTGAAATACTGAAATGTCTGTTTTCTCCTCATATATTTTCCCTCTTACTCTTATTCTAAGCAAGGGCTTATGTTTAAATTAAAGGCAAGCCCATATGAAATACAAGTTCTTTATAAAATCTTATGACTTTATAAAATCCTTAATATCTTGAAAGGATAATACTGAAGATATTGAAAAGCAACAGGTAAATGAGAAAACATTTGAGCAATAGCTAGGAAGTGAGGGGAGAGTCTTACAGTTGATAAAAGGAGAGATATATTGGTCCCATGAGCAGAGGAGACTTAGGTTTTGTTCCTGGCATCTCTTGGGGAGATGGCAAAGACGGCCGGGAAGGGCTATCTTGTTCACTCTTGACCTATAAGGCTACATGTTAGGCAGAGGAGTTTGTAATCTCTCCCAAGGTTCCTGTGCCTCAAGCCAAACATAAAATGGGCAAAGCCATGAGACATAAATGGTGGACTGGGGCAAGGCATGCTATATGATGCTTTGTGAACTAATTGCCAATAACCAGATGGGGCTTTCCAATGGCCACAGAATTTGTAAAATTTTAGGATATCCGCAAAACTCTGAGGATGGAACAATCCATGAACAACTTTAGTTATGTCTCCTACTGTCACTAACAGATGAATATTCAACCTAAATAACATTAAAGTAATTGTAATATTGTTCTTGAGAGCATCCGTTTGCTTCACTGGCTCCCATAAATCAAGAGGAGCTACACAAAGCATGAGGATCAAATAGCTCTGATCCCAGGGACTCCCAGCTGTATAAGTTAAAATTCTGCTGCTTTGCCTCTCACTACTCTTTGGTCTGCCATAATGTAAAGTATCCAATAACTGGTCCTAAGCCCCAATAAAAGTAACAACGTAACCTAGGGAACCTGCTGCTGGAAAGGAATTGCAAGGGAAATGACCATAAGCTGTAGCTTTTCGTCAAAATAAAGCTGCTAGAGGAGCAGATAACAATTTGAAAAACGACAAAATTTAAGGAAGCTGAAGCTCAGCTACAGTCTTTCTAGAATTAAATAAAGATACCATGACCAAAAAACGTAAGTAAGACAATAGAAAAAGAAGATATTCTCTTCAGAAACTTGATTTAGTGACTGAAATATCAATTAAAGGAAAAAAAATCAAAGCACGGAAAGAAACAAAAATGAAGAGATGAAAATCATAAGGAAAAAGGCAGGCGATATGGAAAATAAATCTAGAAGATGTAACTTGCAAATATTAGAATTTCCAGATTGAGGAAAAGATAGAGATGGAAGAGAGATAGTAATCATGCAATAATTAAAAAAACAAAAACAAAATAAAACAAAGTAAAAAGTTCTTGACCTGAGGAATGACTCATATCTACAGACTGAAAGAGCTCCCTGAGTTCTAGGTAGGGTTGATACAAAGGAGATGCATAGCCCACCTTCATTTAACCTTTCTTACATGCCCTCCTTATTTCCAAATGCATAAAAGAAACTGCAAACTGTCATTCTGGGAGGCATTTTTCTCAGTCTACTGAGATCTTGCTTCCAGGAGTATCCTCTGTTTGGTTCAAATAAACTCAAATTCCTTTCTGATGATTAAAAGCTATATTTCCCTATTCATTTATGTACTTATTTTTTTTAAAAAAGTCTTATGAAGTACCTATTAAATTCCAAAGCAGTGTGATCAGATGTATATACAAAGTCGAATAAGATAAAATTGCTAGTATCATCGACTTTATAGTATTATTGTATAGACAGTGATCGTATAAAATAAAGTGAAAGCACAATTAGATAACTGCTATCATAGGTGAAACTATAAGTGTGAAGTCAAGAATCTAACTATAGTCAGTAACAACGGCAGCACCTAGCACTTATTCACCATCTACCATGTGACAAAAAACTGCGTTAGGGGCTTTACATGTGTCATTTTAATTTAATTTACAGAGCCTTATAAATTATATAAATTATGTGTTATTTGTCATTTCATATATTTGTGTTCACCCAGTTAATTTTTTCCTGTGTCAGCTTAAACACCACTTTTCTTCAGGCCCTTCTGATTCTAAAAATAGATTATACACCCTTTACTCTTCACTCCTGTAGTTCTCTATACTTCACTATATCACACTTTAAATATTTGTTTACTGTTTGTACTCACCAAAAAACAGAAAGTTCCATGAAGACAGAGACTTTGTCTGCCTTATTTATTTTTATAACTTCAGGCATAAGTGAGTGAATACATAAACAAATTTATCTACAAGCCCCTAACAAGAAAGTAAGCAAGGATTCAACCTAGATTTATTTCTAAAACCTGGTTTTTTTTAATCACTAGAATTTCTGTTTCTTAATGGAATAGAACATTTCTACTTGTTTAAACTAAATATTTTTCATAAACTGAAAGTCTGCTGGTATTTCACTAGTTGGATATTTTTAATAAATTGTTAGCAAATCAAATACTTGTTCAATATCTTAAATAAATTAGAAAAAATATTATCAAGTTTACTTTTTGTCATTTTTCAAATATGAATAGAAAACTATTTTAATTTTATAACTATGATAATAAATGCTGTAAAAGACCCAAGTGACAAGATAAAAATTCAAATTACTGAAGAAGAGTACACATTTTATATGATAGAGAAATAGAAATGAGCTCATATCTGCCCTTACTAGATGTTAACGGCAAGATATTATTATCAGTAGCATTAATTCAAACATTAAAAAAGAATAAAATTATGTACAGTCAGCATTTATATTATAAGTGAGCATAGTATCTTAACTTTAGTATATTCTAAAAATAATTTACTGGTTGAAATTATAGTCACTTTTTAACCTAAAGTGGCATATATTACTTCATTTACTCGTTTATTCATTATATATTCTGAATGTCTTATTTTAAATAGCCAATAATTATTGCTTAAAAGACTATTTTTACTTGGCACATTTCCTCATAGTAAAACTAAAAAACTCCATATTTATAAAGTTTCTTAGTAGAATATTTATACTGTATCTATAATCTGTTACAGTATTTAAACAAAAAATTTAAAGAAAATTTATATTATGATATTTAAGTAGTTATATACAGCTATTTTAACCATATGAGTATACTTTTGTGAAATTAATAAATTTGCTCTTGATCTATTCGTTATTGCTTTCTTACTAACACACACTTGTGATGTATACAGGGTAGTGGTAGTGGAGAGATTGCTGAAAAGAATTAAATCTATTCCGTGTATACAGACACAGCTTTTCTGTAAATATGTGTACATATACACACACATTTAATACATGTATATGTATCTAAATACAATTAATACATCTATATTTCTAAATATATATATTCCATATATATACAGCATTTCTAAATGTGTATATTTACCTTTAGAAAATAAATTTAATAGGTTTTAAAATGAATGTGCATATCTCATAGTTGCATTTTCCCAAGTTGTTTCAGACATTTATGAATTAAAGTCTTTTGCTTGACTTAAATTTAAAGGTAGTATCCGGACAGATTAAGAAAAAACAATTGCAACTTATGACCACATGATCAACTTTACAGGAAAATTTTAATTATTTTGTATAATTAGATTACATCGACAGTATTTTCAGTATATGAAAATACTCATAAAAGAGCTTTATAAATTGTGGCACATGCTTGTCTCTGTCCTTGAGAAATATAGCCTATCTCATGTCTCTCTCTCACAGAAAAGGTTATGCATACACAGCACAACCTCAGAGAACTTGCCACTCCCATAGTTATCTCTGAGAAGTTTCTTATTTATAGGTTTTGTTTTATCAAATCAGGTGATTCTGTGATGCTAGCCACAATTGAATAATGGGTGAGTGGGAGCAGTTTGGCCCCGGAGATTTCTTGGCAGAAGCATAAGAGGAAACTATTAATGAGGGAACTAACTCAAGGATTTTATACCAGAATGTAACTTGCCAACCAATAAAAATTTCTCTCAGTAAGTTTAAATATGAAACCATCCAAAATGTATGTGGGAGAACAGACACAAGATATTAGGTAGCACAGAAGTATACAAACATTAGTGAATAGAAGACATGACACGGAGGAATTATATGACAAGAGAAGCCAACCAAAGCAGAAGTTCCCCAACAGCAAAGAAGGAAAGAAAAACAAAAGCAGTGCAGAAGAGGAATCAGGAATATAACAGACTAAAATGCTGGCTGTTGGGTATCAGATCCTGAGAACTACAGTGATATACTAAAGAGGATGAATGATTTTCCAGTTCATCATCAGTTCTTTGCTCTGAACAAGTTTGCAGACCTGATTGTCTAATCTTTTCTCAATTCCAAGTTCAGCGACACCAGATAAAATGGCAAATGCTACTAATCAGATTGGAGGTTTTTTTTTCTTTTAAAGAGCTTATTAATAAATATTTACCAGTACATCACTAGTTTTGGCTATTTTGCTTTTGAGGCTAGTTCCTTCCCCCCTTAATTCTCTGTTTTATTTACAAAAGAAACTCATATTTATTGAGATGGCTTGAGTTTTTTCTCTATTCCCCATCCAGTTTTTCAGATTTTGAAAAACTGGATGCAATTTTCTAGTTATCCTTTCTATTCAGTGAGATTTACTGAAAGTCTATTATGGATTATGCACTCTAGACAATATGCATTATAAACAACTGATTCTGATATAAATAAGACATCATATTTACCACTGGATCATTTACAGTATAATGGAGAAATAGGTAAGCGGTCATTCCTATTAGCTGTCATAGATACTATGATTAAGCTTGTTTTGAAGGGTACAGAGAATAAGCACAAAAGAAAGATACTGTCTTGGGAGGAAGTGTCGGTGTCTGGAAATATTGCTAAGAGAATTTGCTAATAAGTTTTTAAGTTTAAGGATGACTAAGCTTTGGTCATACAGATGACGTAGGAGGAGGCATAAGTTGTTCCAACAGAGCAAATAAAAAGAATTTAAGAGAAAAGGAATTAGAGGGAGGATATTAAATGGTACTAAGATCTCATGGCGAAAATTCAGATACAATAGTCTGGAAAATCAAGTTCCCTTTCCCAACAGTTTGTCCTCCTTGAACATCACTGTGAGACTACTGAACTACTTCTCTCTTTTCACTATTTTAGTCAACCTATTATAGAATTTTTGTATTATTTTCTTATTCAACACACTATTTTTAATCTCTAAGAGAACACA
This sequence comes from Pteropus medius, assembly GCF_902729225.1. Lineage (NCBI taxonomy): Eukaryota > Metazoa > Chordata > Mammalia > Chiroptera > Pteropodidae > Pteropus > Pteropus medius. The sequence continues at coordinate 35,521,806 of NW_024351730.1, read as the reverse complement.
GTATACATCTACATTTTAGCACATTTACAGGATCTGGCACACTGTGGTTGATTTGGTTTGTCATTGATGAGGTCTGGGACATGCTATCCCCTAAATATGGCATCTTGGCATATTAAATATTCCAAGTTGAAGGAATTCGAAAATGGCATGTACAGAAGGACTTTCTAACCTTCCTTTAAAGCAGGTGATAAAACCTTCTTGTGAGAGGTGCCCTTCCTATACCTGGAGGAAAGAAGAATCCTTATTTCTGAAGCCAAGGGACACAGAGAGGGATACTGAGCAAACAGGCCTTGCTATGTTTCCCCCAGTTTACTACACTTAGTGCATACTCTTTGTCCTATCACAGCTTTCCATGACTTGTCACTCTTCATCAAGCCTAGCATAAAAAGTTTTAAGCTGTTTCTGTGTTTTCATTTCCTAATGAAAGCTTCTGTGTCATGTAAAACTTATATTAAATAATTTTTTATGCTTTTCTCTCATTAATCTGTCTGTTACAGGGATTCCAGACAAGAATTTAGATAGAGAAAAAAGATATTTGTCATCCCCTATAGCATCATTTTGAAGTTAAAATTGTTTTATAAATAGTAAAATTAAGCATGAGGTGCACAGTAGATTTCATATTGTTTAATGGGGAAAATTTAGATACAATAGTCTGAAATATCATTAAGTTCCCTTTCTCAACAGTTCATCTTCCTTAACCATCACTGAAAGACATCTGAACTTCTCTCATTTCACTATCTTAGTCAACCCATCTAATAGGTATCTAATTTAGATATGCTATCTAAATTGTATTTATGAAAGTCAATCTATTTGGATTTTAGAAAAATTATCACGTCATTTATCAGTGTATTTGAACATCTGGGTTCATAGTAATAATTTATTTTTTTCCTTAATATAAAGTTTTAAATTTTTAATTCTACAATTAATATTTCAAATTACTAAGCAATTTCCCCATTAGTATATCAAAGATAAAAAGCACTATAATTTTTTTCATTTTACGTTCTATTATTTTGACTACAAAAATATAATTCAGGTTTTTTTTTCTTGATAGGAGAAAAAGGGGCTATCATACAGCTCAGTAGTCTTCTTCCCTATTTTGAGTTTTGCCTACTTTACATTTTAAACCACATTTAAATCTAGAAGGAAATATCAAGATTTCAAGAGAAAAATTCCATAGCCCTTGTAGTGCTCTCCCTGGCTCAGCTCATCACAGGTAAAACTGAAGGAGAAGTGAAACACCTAGTCTCTTGCCTTTGTACCTAAGAGTTCCCCTTGCAGCCAGTTCCCTGATTAATACCTTGATGTGAATTCTTTGCCCATTTTTAATGTGGCACTTTTCTGCTCCCTTGCTTCCATGGATCAAGTGTCCAGGATTTTGGAGCATTAGAACTGGAGCTTTATTACCTCTTACCCAATCCCACTTTAAAAGTGAAACAAAATAATGACAAACCGTGATAAAGCTTTTAATAAAAGAAATAACTTTATTATTATTATTATTATTATTATTATTTATGAGAGGGGGAAAAAAGGTTACCCTCAAGTTATTTAAAGTTTTTATCTGGGTTTAAACTGAGTCTTCATAAATTTATTTTTAGTTTAAATAATATACTCATATCAGTGAAAAATATATATAAAATGCCCTCTGTGTTTCTTATTTCATCATTTTAACCTATTGTTCTGCTATACTTTCAAGAAGTACTTAATGAAACTTAAGAATTATTTTCATTCAGTAAGTACTTAATATAAATCTAAAACATGTAAGAAACTCTGCTAGGTATCTCAGAGGATATAAAATACATATTTTGTCCTCTTATAGTTCAAAATCTGACATAAGGGCTGAGAACATAATTTTCATATCTTTTCAATTTTTGTAAGAAAATTATTAAACAATTCATGTGCGTATATAACTACCTCAAATTTTAAAATAGAGGTTATTTGGCACATTACGCAATGCTGTCAGTAATAACTGGACATAATACATAATGCCATAAAAGAAATCTACAGATTACTCAGAAACACAGATGCTGATCAACACCATATTAGCTAACTTCAATTACAAACCTTAAATTGATTATTCCGATGCATGTTATTCTTCAGGAATCATCCCTGAAAATGTAGAAAAGTTGCTTATATTTGTGTCTAGGTGTTGAATTTAAAAACAAATGTTGAGTTAATGAAATCATTGCAAACTTATGCAAATCATAGAGAAGGTATTTGTCATTTGGGGAGAAAGTAAACAAATTTTTGTTAAGTATTTTGTTATATATTTTAAAAGCTTGTTTTTTAAGTAAAATAAAAACATACTGAGCAAAATAGTAAATATGTTTTACAAATGTAAGTGTATAATTTAGCCAAAGGAATAAGTATTGTTAGATCCCACTCCCCCGCTCCCGGTGTTTATCTTCATTAAAGTAATTGATAGTCTTTTTGTTTATAAATTACTTTAGGGTTCAAGATTTTGTTTATCTTATTTAATACAAATCACAGTCAACAGTATTTGCATTGCTAATAGTTCTCTTTCAAAGTCTGTTGCTACCTCAGTTGGGTTTTCTTTCTAATTTAAATAGGCAATTTGTCCATTTATGTGAGAATACAGTACTAACAAAATATGTTCATTTTTCTTGTTTTTAAAATATCTGCACAAGTGCTGACAACACAAGAGACAGGCTTCTCCAGCTTTTTAGCATCTGCCAGAATAAGGTGCTAATAAAATCAAGCTAAGAGGTTTGAGTCATTTGAATTCAAATGAAACAAGTATTTACTGACTATTATGTAAAATTCAGTGCTAGATGGGATGGTAAATTACAGAGAGATCATAATAATGTGATATACAGAGTGTATAAGGAAGTCATAGAAAAATAAACATATGCCAATAACTATAACAGTAGAATAAGTTCTATAAGAAATTCAGAAATGTATTTGAAATCAACTGTTATTTGCCCACCAATATCCCCTCCTTCTTCTTCCTAGTAACACAACTCCAACGTTATTTAGGATAGCAATGTATCTAATTAAAAGATTACATTTTTCCAGCCTTCCTTGCAGTGAGGTTTGGCCAATGATACATAAGAAGTGTTGTGTGGTGTTTCCAGAATGGCTCCTCATATGAAGCCAACTCAACTAGCAAGTATGTCTGTTTTTTTCCCTCTCCCAGTTCCTCCTCATTACTACCTGAACACCGCTGCGCAGATGAGAACTCCAATAGACTATGAGGTGGCCTTTAGCACAGAAACTGGAGATGAGAGAAGCAGAACAGAGTGATAATAGGAGTCGGGATCTCAGACAACTTCTACCCTCTTTGAGCTGCTACTGAGAGACCTATTTTATATATGTGAATAAGTATAATATGGTTTAAGCTACTTTTGTTATACAGTTTCTGTTTGTTTTGCTCTTGCAGCTAATACAATTTCAAACTAAAACAAGGTACTAAGGTTTCAAGTCAGAAAAGGATTAGATGAAGTTAAGGGAAAGACAGAGCATACAAGGAATAGTATTAAATATCCTCTCCAAAATGTATTACATCAAAAAAAGAAACAAAACACTTAACTTTCTTTTTTCTGGACTACAGGTTGTACCTTGAACTATACACAATTGTCTGGCTAATTTGATGTCACCTGTATTAACTGGATGAAGACAGGGACAAGATCAGAGTACGTTTTATGGCCACTCAAAGGATGTTTTGACTAGATAGAAGGGCATTTTATCATGATTACTATTAACATAAACATAACATAAACATATTAACATACATAAACAATGAAAATAAATTGTTACCTCTCTGTATATCATACACACACATATATACACTTAGGTACATGAGCTGTTACATAGAAACATGTATGTTAAAGACAACAGAAAATAACAATATGTTTTTCATTTAACAAATATTTATTAAATATGTATTCTGTGCCAGTCATTGTTTCATGAGCTGCAGAAAAATGGTGAATAAGTCCCTGCTCATGCTAAGCTTCTATTCTACTGAGCAAAACAGATTTTAAATACACACATACAATATCATATCAGGTGGCAAAGGTTGTTTGCTACGAAAAATAATAAATGACACAAAGAAAAATAGAACAGGAAAAGGAGCTGAAATATAACAGCTATTTTAGACAGGGTAGGTAGGGAAGGCACTTCCGATGAACTAACATAGATACAGATTCTTAAACGCAGTGAGCCATGTAGTAATCTGGAGAATGAAAGACAGGAACGATGACAACAAAGAAAGTTAATACAAATGTCCTGAGGAAGGAGAGAACTTGGTATGTTTGAGAAAAAACATGAAGGTCAGCATGGCCAAAGCTACAAAAGAGATGCAAGAGAAATCAGAGATCAAAAAAGCTACCATGGGTTAGAACATAAAAGGCTTACTTACGGCCCTTGGCAAGTAGTTTCACTTTAAGCTTGTGTTTGAAGGGACACCCTGGGAATGTTTTCAGTAGGGAAATGACACAAAGCCAACTTATCTTTTATAAAGAAAATTCTGGATCTCATGTGGAAAATGGATTATAGGGGAGAGAAGAATGGAGCCTGGAAAACCAGTAAGAAACCACTACAACAATCTAGTGAATGTAGATAAACTAATTTGGAGGCATCAGGCCATAGATGGTATGGCACTAACCAGGGAGTGTACCTAGAGAAGAGAAAAGACTAAAGGGAGGAAGATTCTGACCTAGAACAACGCAGTATTTTCATATCAGTACTATCACCAGAACTTTCACCTCCTAAAATAAAAACTGCCTCTAATATTTTAAAAATGACTTACTATAAATTAGAGTATCAATTTTTTTAAAATTATAAATATTATCTATGCTGACCCAAATATAGATTAACACATTTATTTAGGCTCACATTTATCAGACATCCTAGAAGCAATCTAGACAAGATTACAGAGGAAAGTCTCTTCTCCTGTAGATTCAGAAAACAATGTGATTCTTAACTACCAAGATAAAATGTGTCATTAATTATTTCATAGAAACAGAGAAAGAGTATGCTGCAATTAAAAAGGAACTATATGCTATTAGATTTATTTAAAAATATTTATTATAATTGTTTACATTAATGAAAATCATGATAGCATGCTTTCCTATGATACTGAATTATCTAGTCAAGACATTCTTTGAGTGGTCATAAAAGGTACTCTAATATAGTCCCTGTGGTCATCCAAATAATACAGGTGCCATTGAATTAGCCAGATAATTGTATATTCTTCAAGGTGCAACCTGTAGTATAGCATGGTCATTTAAAACATGGTTTTGAAATTAGTCTTGTTCTGCCAATTAATGGAGATATATTGGAAATATTAAAGACTCTAGTCTCAGGGGTTTTTTTTCTTTTTTTTTCTTATGGAAAATAGGCTTTTAAAAACACCTAATCTAATTTATGAAATTTTTCCCGAGAAAAATATATGGAAAAAAACCTTAAAATCTGTCTAGCCCATTGAAGTGCTTAAAGAAACTAAAACTGTCTAGCTTCTTTTCAGAAAAATCATGAATGTTAAAAGGCTTTGTGATTTAGCAGGAGCAACATTCTAAACAGATAACTTCTGAGCAAACATTTGGGACATGGTCCATATTAGAATTTTGAATATGCTGATAACTTTTTACATTGTCTTAAAATAAATTTTATGTCTTATACTTTTTAATTGAAAAATTCTAGGTTATCTACTTCTTATATATTGAAGTCTAAAATATAAACATAGGTGTAAAATAATGCTTTGTTATTCAGAAAGAGGTACATAGCTTAAAATGAATTCTATGATAATAATAAAAAGCCATAAACTTCAATTTAGAAAACAGATTACTCAAATTGAATATATTACATAAACATGCCAACACCTAGCAAACAACTGAAAATACAATCTCATAACTCAATAATCCATTAAGACAAATTCAAATACTTCAACAATTATTTAATATATTAACTACCATTATCTTTTGTACATACTTTTTGTTGTTTCCTTAAATCACTATTTATATTGATAATTTCTCTCTGTGTGTGTATATACATGGTTATATACATATATATCTATATATATGGTTAGTTTTTTCCCTCAAGGAGCTCTTGAGAAGAATATAAACACCATATGTTACATAGTGTTAGGACAAAATTATAATTACTTACTCAGGTCAACAGATAATTTAAATCTAAATAAGTATGAATCTATTTTAGAGGCAGCTGCTAACAGTTAAACTGTTTTCACCACATAAAAGTATATTAAATTATGTAGCTAATAACCTAATTATACAGCATGAATACATTAAAAAAACAGAATTTTGTGTACATTTGTAAATCTCATTCTGTATTTGTGACTAAAGCTTTAAAACTGACTTATAAGACTTCAAAGTAATGATTATTAAACCATGTGGTATATGTCTCACTTTTTTATATGTGTACTTAATACTCATCTCAGAGACAATTTTGAACAATATATGAATCTTTCTATGCACGTATCTGAGTTTATGCATTATGTTTTGCAGAACTTCGCTGAAACTTTCATCAAATCTTTGCATGCACTAAATTGAGTTAAAACAAGTTAGTTCCAGAATATACACCATAATCTAGAACTAATTATTCAATGAATTTTTATGCTTTTCTAATAGACAATGCTTTAATAAGACATATTTCACTGAGAAGACAATTTTAAATTCTTTAACCGGCTCTCTTCTTAAACACGTAATGAATATAGTCTGTGTGGCAAAAAAGAAAGAAGTTAAAACAAAATTCATAACGCTAACTACCATTTATTTGGTCCTGTAAAACTGAGTAGATAGCAGCTCTTATCTTTTACCAATGTTCCTGTAAAATTAAATATTTATTGTTTCTATATTTTTTAACCATATATAGACTATTCAGCTTGGTTTTAACAGAATTATTCTTCAAAGATCTTTAAAAATAATCATAAAGCTGCATATACTTAAATAACTATATAAACATATACATTTGTTTTTTTTTAACAGAAAGTAGAAAAAAAGTACATTTTAAGATAAGAAATACATTGTGGAAAAAAATACATTGTAAAATCTAAGCACTTTGAGAGTAGGCAAGAGCTGGAAAAGAAAACTGGAAAACAGATAAACACAAGGAATCTGAAACTGCAGCCAATAGTGCACTTCCTCATGCCCAAACAACCCTACTTTTACTGCTAGACCATAGAAAGCTATATACCTATGAAAGTAAAGATGAAGCTAATAACAAGACTCATTGAAAGTATTCATGCAGCCAGGCAACTTTTCCTTCTACCCCTAGCAAAAGCTTGAAATCTATTCTCTTCAGAAAGAAAATAAGATAATTTAAAAATAAATAGAAAAAGTAAAGAAAAGAGTACCTTACTGGAAACAGACTAAATTAAATAGATTTTTTTTTTTTTAAAGACATATGAATGGCCAACAGGTACATGAAAAGATGTTCAACATCATTAATCAAGGAAATGCAAATCGAAACCATGATGAGGTATCAGTCCATTAAAAAGACAGAAAATAACAAGTGTTGGTCGGTATGTGGAGAAAAAGGAAGTCTGGTGTACTGTTGGTGGATTGTATAATGGTACAACCAGTATGGTAAAGAGTATGGAAGTTCCTCAAAAAATTAAACAAAGAACTGCCATATGATCTAGCAATTCTACTTCTGGATATTCATCTAAAAACAGCAACAACAACAACAACGACAACAACACTAACTGAAAAAGATATATATATATATATATACCCTTAAGTTTATTGTAGCACTATTTACATAACCATGATATGGAAACAACCTGTGTCCATCAATGGATGAATGGATATAGTATTTGTGGTATATATATACAATGGATTATTCAGTTACAGAAAAGAATGAAATCTTGACATTTTTAACAACATGGATAGACCTAGAGGGCATTATGTTAAGTGAAACAAGTCAGACAGAGAAAGATAAATACTGTGTGATCTCTTTTATGTGGAATCTAAAACAAACAAAACAAAAAAACGAAGCTCTTAGATACAGAGAACATATTAGTGATTGCCAAAAGTTGGGGTTAGACATGGTGTGGGAAAAATGGGTGAAGGAAGTCAAAAGGTAAAAAATAAAATTAAAAAGAAATAATAATATATTCAATGCAAAATGTAAAAAAGTTTGGGATGACTAGATAAATATTGTCTTCATCATCTTTTATCACCTTTCTCAGACAATCTTATTTTCCCAAGTCATAAATACCCCAAACAAACCATACACTGGAAATTCTTCAATTCTTATTCTCTCTCTCTCAAAAAACAAAATAATCAAAACAAAATATCTACATATTAAGTCTTGAAAACCATATCCCCATTGCTTTTTCCTTTCTTGCTCTCAATATGGCAGCATAGCCTATCCTTTCCAGGCAGGAATGTCTCCTCTATATACCCAAATATGGTTTGCTGACCTTTCAAGAAATTCTGTATATGATCAAATACCCCATAATAAAATCCTTTTTGTTTAAACTAGCTAAAGAGAATTATATTCTCTGTATGTTTGAAAGTGACCAATACTTTAGGTGGCTTTCATTCCAGGATTGCAAAGATGGCTCAAAATTATTAGATCTATTAATAAAAGCAATACATAACCTTAGTAGAATTATTATAACAATAAGATGCCAAAACTAAAACCTAAAGAATGAAAGGATGCTGTCTTATATCTTTTATTTTTGCTTTTTTATACCCCTCTTCTCTTTTTTTCTCTTTTATCTCCTCTTTATTCAACTTCTGTTTTTATGTTTATACCTCTTTCAGCTATATAAAACCAATGAATAGTTAGAGTCATGCTTAAAATAAAAACACCATACACTTTCTGTAGCACAGTGCTTTAGAATTTTAAAAATCTTGAGTTAGAATTCTAACTGAGCCATTTACCAGCACTGATTTCTAGTCAGGTTCTTAACTGCTCCAAGCTTTGATTTTCTTATCTTAAAATGAGACCATAATCATGTGTATTGAGGATTAATACTCTAAAGAAGTAGAAAGCTTTCATGATTTCTAATGTGGAAAAATCAGTCTGTACCTAAAACATCTAGCATTTGGCTATGGAAATCTCAGCAAAGGTAATATCTATAAATCCAAATAGGCAGTTGGCAGGAATGCAGTTGTCTCTCTGACACCGGTTGTCAGAAAAATACCAGCTAAAGGAGAGCCAAATTTTCAGAACACAGATGAGATTGTGACATGAAGAGCAACTGAATACTAAATTCTCTAGCACCTAGTTAGTCTCATAACAGATAATTTGTGCCTAAGATTGGTTCAACTATGCTTAGAGTTGTAGGAAAAAAAAAAATAGGATAAGCTATAGAAAGTTTGGTAGGCTGATACTACTTATACGGCTTGATAGACTTTATTATATATTTTAGCTTATCAATGTCTAATATAATACAATGACTACTTTAATCTTAATAAGACAAAAAACTTGAAAAGAAATTAGGTCTTAAGTGAAAGTTTTTTTCACCATTCATTCTATTCAATAATTCACTTATTCATCTATTATTAGTGCATTATATATTAGGATATATTTTATACTAGGCACTGGTATAGAAAATATAAATATAAAATATAATATCATCATGTATAAACACCTACATTGTTGGAAAAAATTATAAACAATATATAATATAATTTTATAGTTCCATATTAGAAGTTGAATTAAAATACTGTGGTGAATTTTAGAAGGACTTTTCACAGAGGGAGTGGCATTTAATTGAGCATAAAGTGAGGATTAGAAGTTGGCCAGATAGAGAAGATGAGAAGGTATACTAAAGGTAAAGGAAATAGCAGGTGTAATTCAACACAATGAATATTCCTTTCTTTGTATTAATAACCACTTAAGAATTGAGGAGAGGGAGAATAATGTGTATTCTAATTATTTAAATAATTAGCTCAACATCTATGAACAGAAAGAGTTCTCTGCCAGGAATGTGACCCAGATCTTATTACTATATATGACATTATTAACTGTAATAGGGGCATCATGCTCCTCCCCTCCTCTAATAAGTCCCTGTCAGAGGGGACTTAATGAAGACTGCAGATGAAATTACAGTAGCTAATCACTTGCTTTTAAAATAAAGAGATTTTCCTGGATTATCTGGTGGACCCAGGGAAATCATAAGGGTCCATAATGTCACAGAAAGAGGCAGAAGAGTCAAAATCAGAGTGCTACAGCATGAGAAATTGTTGACAGCCCATCGCTGGTTTTGAAGATGGAACGAAGCAATGAGCCAAGGAATGCAGGCAACCTCTAGAAGCTCTAGTAAAACAAGTGAATTGATTATCCCCTAGAGCTTCCAAAAAGAATTCAGCTCTGCCAACACCTTGATTTTAATTCAGGGAGATCCGATTCTGAATTCTGATTTTCAGAACTATAACATACTAAATGAGAATTGTTTTAAGCCATTAAGTTTGTGGTAAATTTGTTATGGCAGCAAAATGAAACTAATACATTAACTGTAACTTTTTAGATATAACAATTAGGTAAATATAAAAGTGTGGATCTTTTAGTATATATCCATGATTGCTTAGATCACCTGTAAACTCTATGTACAGATGTAAGCCATCAGTAATAGTGAATGAAATATGAAAATTCTTCGTATTTCTTATACTTTGTATTTGATTAATACCATCTGATAGTCTAGGAATTGACAAATTTCAAATGAAGTTCAGAACTCATTCTGTGAAAATTGAGCTCAAGAAAAATTATAAAATTTTCTTCACTTTGCATATTACTGTTGGTTTAACTTGCTATAGTCTGAATATTTGTGTCCCCACAAACTTCATATGTTGATATCCTAACACACCAAGATAATAGAATGAGGTGGGGCCTTTGGGAGGTGATAAGGTCATGGGAATGGAGCCCTCATGAATGGGATTTGTGCCCTTACAAAAGAAGCCCTAGAGAGCTCCCTTGCCCCTTCTAGTACATGAGATTATAGTGAAAAGAGAAAAAGATGGCTTTTTAGGAAGTGGGTCCTCACCGGACACTGAATATGTCAGTGCTTTGATCCTGAGCTTTCCAGTCTCCAGAACAGTGGGAAATAAATTTCCGTTGTTTATAAGCTTCCTAGTTTATGGTATTTTGTTATAGCAGCCTGAACAGACTGACACCATTCTTGCTTGCTTCCTTTACCTCACGGCCTGGAAAAGGTAGTCTGAGTTCTTTATAAAGCAAATAATATCCTTCACACCAAACAACTTCTTCCTTATCTCACAGACAACACATGACTGAATATTTACAATTTCTAGACCCTCATAGCCTTGAGATCTGGACTCTTACTTCACCCTTGGCTCAGATCTCGCGACTCTTCCCTTTTCTCAAACTCATCTTTGCACTATTGAAATACTTTGCACTTTTCCAGGGTAAGTTCAAGCACTATAATTTTCAGTAGCTTTCTACAATCAGACTAAAATATTTTTGACCTAGTCCCTTCACATAGGTTTTACACTTAGTAGGACCTCAATAAATGTTTGTTAATTTTTCTGAATGATTCACCACATTCAAGAAAGTAACAGAAACAGTGAGAAATGACAATAGTAGAACTAATATAACCAAGTTACTAAGTCCTATGGGAAAAAACAAGAAAGAAGAAAACAGCTATGTTAACAAGAGGATAGACCAATGTCGGCTTTATTCCTGTGGGCATTAGCACCAGAAATTATGGCCAAATACTCTTTAACATGGTATAGCAACTGGCATGGCTCTATTTTTCTACTGGCGCTGTTGCCAAAGATTCTTTTCCCCGGCAAAGACGCTTAGGGGAGAAAAGTGAGCTTAATTGTTCTACCCTTAATTATACTTGGGCAATACTGTGCAGCTTTTTAAAAATTTTCAGGCTCAAATAATGCTGCCAAAGTTTTTCTGGTCATGCAAGGCCTAAGTACTCTAAACAAGTCTTTATTCTTAATAAGAAATATATGCAATAAAATTCTAAAATAAAAGGTTTAGCCAACATTTCGAGTGTTTGTCACATCTCCTGACATAAAGGTTTCCCATAAGATTTACTAGAGTAAGATTACTTGAGAAAAAGGACATGTCCAGGTGCAGACATAAGCTGACTGCTGATAATATAATGCAAAAACTTAAAAGAAAACACAATTTGCTTAGCTGAGATTTTGATATAAAGTTACTCAGAATATTCAAATTACAGCTATCTTCACAATTAATGCTATTAAGCTATTAACTATAGTCTGATACATCCATTTGGCAATTGTTTACCTTTGATTTTCTGTGCTATGGATCATCCACTATCCAAGAGAATAAAAGTAAGTTTCTGACAAAACATACTGTACTTTTCCTTATCTTTTTTTGAATGCATTTTAAAGTGATGCTCACAAATTTCCCAACACTATTAAGAATATCTTTAGTATGGGCACAGGTAAATAAAATTCTCTAATTTTTAATAATTATTAGCCAATTTGTAATATATTATCAATATACCACTTTTGCCTGCCAGAATTATTATAATAGAGTCTCTACCTAGTTGTTTATTTGTAGTGTGAAAACTGTAGTGAAGAAATGCTAATTGAATGATGCAAAAACTTCAGAACAGAATATTTGCATATTTTACTCATTTTATTGCATATGTCATCATGGCCATTTAATACTTCCAAATTATATAATTAAAACAATGAATGTGCAATATCTTAAAACATTTTAGGTCTAACCTTGTGTAGTTACCAAGGAAAATACAGCCATTTCTAAATTATTTGACATATGGTAGATTTAATTGTACTTAATGCCATGCACATTTTACTTTACAGTTGTACGTGCATATTGATATGATTCAACTTCTAAAATTCATTTTTTATTTAAGTAGAAAATTCCAAGACAGAATAGATGAAAGTTATTACCAGATAAACCAAATTCATGCTGAATCTACCTCTGATAGCTTCACATATTCATGGTCGATCTCAAATGGGCATGTTAATAATGAATGATAGTCTTTAAATTTTACCCTGATTGCTAATTTATTACTTGAAGAAAATATTGGTACAGTATACTTCATACTTATAGGTAAACTCTAAAGTAATGCTAGAGATTATATTAAAAAATCAACAAAGAATGAGTGTATATGAAATGGTAACACTGAGATAAGAAATAAATACTAGAAGTGCTATACATGAGATCAGTTGCCTAAATTATCATTGAAAATGATATTATCTTAAATACGGTGTTAATCTTAAATCAATTCCAATATCTGATGTCAGCATTAGATGTTAAAAGAGATCATCTTAATATTGGTGTGTACAGCAATGGCTGCCACCTCTGCTCTTATTTCATGTCAAGGTTTTTTAGACATCTAGGACCAACATTTATTGAAGAACAGAACGGCAGCCAACTATGCGTATGTTGACTTCAACTGTTTCCAAATAAAATTATTCTGAGATCTTGTTGGCAGACAGAACAAATGTTTCAGTGATGCCAATCTACTTTGAAGTGGGTCCCTAAACCAAAATTGAGGTCATAATGAAATCCATTTTCTTTCAAGAAACATACAATGTTGTTTTTATTTCCTCAATTTTCAAAATTTTTATTGATTTTAGGATTTTGCTTGCAGCACTAAAACAGCCTGTGTTTTACATACAACTGAATCCAAAATTATCTTCTGTACCTGAATTTTATCCTCCCATGTTTTGTATTCTAAATTCAAGCTTTTCTTACAAAATCTTTACTTTTGCCAGTTTTGGAATACAATCCAAATCTATATATCGTGTAGTTTTCCAGGGCTATGTTGATATAGAAAATACATCTTTGAATTCAATTTTCTGAGATGATCTTTAACAGATGCTCAGTAAATCTTGTCCACTAAATATGTCATAGGGGCTCTTTGATTAGAGTAAGCAAACAGAATATGGCTCAACATTTGAAACAATGCTAATTTAAGCCTTTTTACAAAGAATGTTTTATATCAGTACCACTCAGAGAGCTCAAAAAAGTTAGGAGAAATCAAAGGCATAAACCTATGCAAAGATAAAGAAACTGAGATTTAAATTTAAGGAAGAAAATTAATGTGTGAGTTAGGGATGAAATGGGAGGAGGTATGCCATTATTTTTAGATGTATTAATGTTGACAAGTTCTGTATCTTGTATATGCCTTCCTGAAATCATTTGGACAATGTATGAGAAAGATTTGGACAGCAATAAGAAGCTAGTAGGCAATATGAAAATATTTGCTTATTTTTTTCATTAAAATCCTTTTCCCTGAGGTCTACTATGTCTAGAGATATTACATATCTTTTAACACAAATTAAGCAAAATTTGTTTTGGCTTTAATTTATGTAAAAATAATTTTATTTGTTTTATCAGAATATAAAATTATCATTTTTTTACTATATAAGCATTCATCATACATCAGTAATGCTGTCTGCAAAATTCAAATAATAGGTATAATATTCATTCAAAATTTATCTTGACAGAACCAGAAAGAAAAATAGTTAACATAAAATAACACTACAAACATAATATAGAAAGTATTGTTTAGTAGTTGTTATTTCGATATAAATTTTACTCTCAGAGTTAGTAATAAAAATTTAGTAAAATATTTTTAAACACATAATTATTTGATACTCTCCACAAGATTTTAAGGATTATAAATATGGTGACATTTAAGTGAAGTTCCTTGATTTAATGGAAATTAAAACCGTATTGGAAAAAATAATTCAATGAGTACACTGGTAAATATTTATAAACTTTCAAGGGAATCTCTAATTTTCTTCTACATTTCTTCTAACCCAAATTCCTCAGCCCTGACTAAGAATTTAATAGCACTAAAAACTGTATTAATAAAAAAAAATTATATATTAATGTGGTAGATTAAAGATTCCCCATCAAGTGGTGCACTTTATTGGCTTTGTGTATAGAAAAGAGATAACATAGCAGTCTTGAGTCTGTCTATCTTTTATGGGCTGAATTATGCCCCTTCCCAAAATCACATGCTGAAGCTCCTATTCCCAGTACCTCTGAATGTAACCGTATTTGGAGAGAAGATCTTCGAAGAGGTGATAAAGTTAAATGAGGGTGTTAGGGTGGGCCTAAATTCAATATGACTAGTGTCTATATAAGAATAGAAAAAAAAATACCAGGGATGTGCATGCACAGAGAAAAAGCCACATGAGAACATAGCAAGAAGAGAGACATCTGCAAGCTAAGTAAGGAGAGTCTCACCAGAAACCAACCATTGGTAGCACTTTGATCTGGGGCTTCTAGCCTTCAGAACTGAGAGAAAATATATTTGTTATGTAAGCCACCTACTCTGTGGTATTTGGTTATAGCAGCTCTAGAAAACTAATACACTATCCTTAGAAAGGACTGCTTGTAGGGTTGGTCTTTGGTGGGCTTCTGAGAACTTGATTGGTAAACAGTGTCCTACATTTATATTATACTTTTCATAAATGATAAGTTGCTAACTGTGCCTAAACCATTTGCACAAACATTCTTTATGGTGAACACCATATTTCTTTCTAAGAGTTTGTAATTTCTGTGTGCTATAGGTTCAGGATTCCTATATGACCAGGCCCAATAAAATCTTAGGGTGCTAAATTTTTAATGAGCTTCACTGGGTAGAAACATCACATACATTGCTGGGAGAAGAGTGTGTTTGCTCTGTATGACTACGTGCTGAGTTACACACCATGTAACTGCTTCACCAACACAGAAGGATGTGAAGGTGAAGGATATGAAGCTGTCTATTTCTGTGTCTAGTCCTTAATCGGTCAGTAGCTTCCACTTCCTCTTCCCTTGGAACATTCACTCTGGGGGAAACCAGCTGCCATGTAACAAGCCGACCTACTCTAAAACCACTGCAATGTGAGAAAACTCAAGCTAGCCCAAAAGAAGTCATCTTGGATGTCTACACCACTTGATCCTTCAGATAACTCCACTCTCATCCTACATCTTACTGTACCCACTTATAAAACCTCAAATAAGAACTATCCAGATATGTTTAGTCAACCTACAGAATCATAAACAACAATAAAGAATTACTGTTTCAGAACTGTCAGTCCTGAAATGGTTTATTATGCAGAAATAAAACTGAAACAATAATTTTATTTTTAAGTCATCCAAACTAATTGCTTAAAATATACATATTGTACATAATAGAGCCCGCTTAAAATTTATTTCCATTAGGGAAACACGTGGATGCCATTGTGTACTTAAAATATTATCATATCATAAATTGATCCCTTAAATATATAATCATAGTATAATTTTATATTCAAAATTCATCAGATATCCCTTGGAGACCTTTTTTTGACCTGCTTATTTCTTTCACTAAGCACTAAGGAGTCATATTTCTGTCCCAGAATTACTGACCTATATGAATCCATATAAAATTATAAGTTAAATTTAGCTTTAGCAGTGTGGTTTTCCGTTATCTAGGAGAGAAAATAGATTACCAGAAAGTAGTAATCCCTGTAGGATTGAATATTAGCCCTAGTAAAACTGACATTATCTGCCTTCTTGAATTTAGTCCTCCTAACTTAATACTACTAACAAAATTAAGCCAAACCAACAAATAAATAGGAATTCATTAACCTGTACATCATATCTACTTATTTGCAACATCAGAAAGCTAACAAGAAATAAAATAGGAAACTATAGAAAATGTTGGATTTAGAAATAATCTTTGACATTGTTCCTTTTTTTTTTTTTTTGATATTCCATGTACACTCCATTAACAAATGCTGCTGACTTACATTCAAAATGTGTCCAAATCCCACAACTTTGACCATTCCAGGTTAAGCCACCATCATTTCTCACGTATAGGAGCCTTGATTTCCTTCTTCTACCATATCCCTGTGTTGTCTATCTACACAGAAGTTAGAGTAATAGTTTTAAAAGAAAGTTTGATTATGTCATTCTTTTCTCAAAACATTCAAATGGTTTCTCATCTCCTGTAAAGTAAGACCACAAGTCTTTACTATGGCTTACAAGGCCCTTCATGATCTGGTTTCTCTCTGACCTGATCTCTTAACATTTGCCCCCTCATTCATTTTGCTCCAGCGACAATGGCACCTTGTGGATTTTAAAGAGGCCAAGTGTTCTCCTGCTTCACAGCTTTTCTACTTGTTGCCCTCAGGCTTATTCTCATACAGAGATGTGTGGCTTTCTCCCTTTCTGCATTATGACCCTCTTCTAAAATATCCCCTAATCAGAGTGGCCTTCTTTGACCTTTCTCTTTGAAACAGCAACACATTTCAGTATAACTTTCTATCTTCCAAATCTTGCTTTATTTTCCATTATAACATGTATTATCCCTCTCTGACATGTTATATACTTATTCGTTTATTGTCTCTCTCCTCACTAGAAAGCAAGTACCATGAAAGCAGGAATTTAGTCTGTGTTGTTTACACTGATGCACTAGTGCCTAGAATATTACCAAATGTGTGGTAAATACTCAATAAATTGATTCATTAACAGATAGTCTGGTCAAAAAAATGGCTGGAAGTACAAAATATAACATTTGGGGCTCTTTCTGGAACATAGAAAAAGTAATTTTTAATAATAGAGACCATTAAATTCATTGAACAAGAAACAACAATAGACATTTACACATACACACACACACACACACACAAATCTAAATCTATGCAGGACATACAACAGATGATACTGTGAAGGTCATGACACCATCTGACCTCTCTCCTGAAGACTCCAAATGTGCTCTTTTCCATTATGATGTTCAAACAAAATAAACTGACACTACTTAGTATACTGATGTTTAACATACAAAGAATAAAATATCAAGTGCTTTGTTCACAATGTAGTTTTTCCCAGTATCTAATGTGACTGAACAACGTTCCTTTAGTGGACCTTGCATTTAGAAGGTTACCAGGTTAACTCACGGCGGGAGGCTTCGGAAATTAAAGAAAAATACATTATGTTGTTTTCCTGATAAAAAGATACTATAAGTCCTTGTGATTACAGTAACAACTATGCAATATTTTTTCAAGTAATGTTTTACTAAAATTACTAGTTTTCCCTTAAGAAGCATTTATTATATTTACTTCTTTTCCCTCATAATTAATTAATATTTCCATTAATTATTTTTTATAAAAGGATTCTGATATATGAGCTCATCTGAATACTTGAGGGTATAAAATCAATAGCATGACTTCTAGGAATAAATATTAATCAGTATTTTTCATCAAAGTAAAGGATTTATGTTTAAAATACATTTCTACTCTCACATTTGGAATAAAGTATGAGGAACTGAGTGAAAATGTTTCTGTTTCATGTTATTCATAACATATAGGACTTTACTAGCTTAAACTTAGAGATATCTCTTCCACAAAAAAAAAAAAAGTAACAGTTAACACATGTACTACACACTATATGCTATTGCAAGCATTTTTTATTTCTTAACTTTTTAACCTTAAACGAAAAAGTGGTTGCTGTTGTTCCCATTTTATAAACAGTGATATTGAGACATAAAGTCTTGAGGTTACCCAGATAGAAAGTGGCAGAATTGGGACTTGTTCCCCGGTAGTGTCCTAACTAGGCTACGCTGCCTCTTATGTTCTCAATTTTCTTTTTGGCTTTCTTAAAACTAAGTATTGTTCTTAAACTAGAAATAAGTGGTTATTATAGAAACTACAGAAAAATATTTTTTCTATGTATGATCCATTCAAATAGTTGATGATTGATAGTTATATATTCTCGGGATATTTTTCTATAGATTATTTATTTTATATAGTTGAGGGCAAACTATATGTGTTACTGCATGTTATGAAGTACTGAGTTTAGGCTCTATAGTTAGGTAGAGTTAGTATCATTTCTCCCCTTAACATCCCAGCATTGCATGACAGGATAGATTTTTGAGACATTATGTTATTTCTCTATTTCCATTTCTCTTTCCCATGTTTAAACAAGGTGACTCTGTGCTCCTTAATGTGAGGTTTGTATCATGGCAGAATAATCTTTGGACACCTCAAATAATTCTTTTCCTCGATTCTGTTATTAAAAAAGGTACATTGAGGAGATTTTTCCAAGCCCTAGCTGATTAAAGAAAAGAGGGATAATTCCAAGAAAAAATTGAAGAGGTAGAGTTTCTCTAGTCTAGATTAATGGTGATTTCTGAGGATGAGGAAAAGGAGTTAGAGAACTTCAGATTTCACAAGGAGAGATGATCTAGGAAAGAGCCCAGCACCACTCTGTGGCAGCTCCTGGGGAAGGTAGCTAGACTTCAGAGACGGTGGCTCCACTATACATTCTAGGCACAGGACACCCAACCTCATTAGACACTCCAGGAACCCAAATATCACAGAGAAGCAGCAGTCTATGGGCCAAGAAAGGCCATGATTTATTTTTGTTTATTTTTAGACTTTGAAGATTGGTGAATGAAGGGTACTTTTGAAGCAGAGTCTAAAGAAAAATAGAGTTAAATTTGTTTCTATTCTGTTGAATTTATCATAGGATAAAGATAAAAGGGTAAGAAAGAAAACTATCTTTTTCTAACATCTAATCAAAGAAAAGATGCTTCTGGAGGAAAAAAGAATAAATCTAGCAGCCATGCTTCCCTGAAGTATAAATAAATTTTAAAATATGTGATGAATGTGGTTGGCAAAAAGCATATAGTCCGTAATAACATGTATTATTATAGAGGGGTCAGGAACAATGAACCAGCTTTAGCTTCAAGAGTGTTAGTTCCAGGGATGGATTGAGGCTATTAATAAATAAATAAATAAAAAGGTTCATCCTACTAAGAGACAGTAATATTTGGTGGCCCCACAGCATCTTTGGTGTGGAACATGAGACTGAGCCTAACACAGGGAGAGGGAAAGCAGGTTAGATTGGAAGTGATTAGACAGTTGAGAGAAATCAGAGCATGGCAGGGAGAAAAAGGAGAACAGTGTAAAATGGGAATATCAAAATTAATAATGTCAACTCGTTTCAGTGTTATTCTATAGAAAAAACTACAAAAAATGTAATTAACAGTTAAGCAGTATGCTTTTTTTTTCTTCCCCAAATTGAAGTCTTAGATGAATGATCTTGAACTTTTTTTATTCTATTGTGGTTATTTGGTAAACTATTATTCCCACCCATGCAAAAGTAATTATCCCTTGGCCTTCCATACTGATGTAGTGGCATATGACAGACCACTTGTGTATATAGTTTATGTAATGCTGAATATTTATTAAAAAATAGAGGTTATGCATTTGCCTTTTGTTTCTAAATGTATGTTCATAACAATAGTCTGTACAATTATAAGCGCTTGGAATCTTAGAAATTTCTCAGCACTAAGAGTCTGACTGAGAAATCTGTGAGTTTATTACCTGCAGCATATGTAAAGGGCTATTAATGATATATCTTCTTCTATGAAGGAATATATTCAAATGCTTTCATGGCCAGACATGAATACTCTAAGGAATGGTGACGACTGTGGTGAAATGGTATTTATGTGCCCTGTCCAGGTGGAGGAATCTCACTTATCTTTGGTCAATCAGTTCTATCTGAAAGACGCAAAGTTCCCTGCGCTCATTTAAGGGAAGACTGGATGAATTTTTGTGGGAAACATCCTGATTTTTGAAAGACTAGCTAAGTCAAACAAAACACTACAGCAATGGGTTTTAAATGGTAAGGGCAAGTTTAAGAAGTTTAGTAGGATGCAAACTGCTATGTGGACAAAATTCAGAAGCAAGTCAGTATATGAAGCTTGAACTATCTTTCACTGCACAACTGTTTATGTTTAAAAATTAAATTGAAGAATGGACTCTAGTACTAACAGTGTTGAAAAATACTGCTTTATTATAGAAAATAAACATCTGGTCCTAAACAAGATTTAATTGTCATCTTTAATTCATGTATCTCCAAAGTTTAACCTACCTCTCTTGACTCCTTCTGAGAGTCTCCAGGATGCTACCCAGTTTTCTTCCACATTCAATTTAACAGATTCAACTGTGATACTATTGGCCTATTGATAACCAATTTCTCATTTAACATTCAAGAATAAAGACACAGATAATAGAGGGAAGGTAATTATAAGATAATTATACCTTACACACACACACACACACACACACACACACACACGTATATATCTCATACCATTTGTTATCTTTTTAAATGATATGGTTATAATCAATTTAATCTGAATACCATTCTGAAGATAATTAAAGGAAAGCATTCACCTTGATAAACACTTGAGCCAAAACAGAATATTTTAGACCAAGAAAAAGGATGGAATACATTTCTTTTAGCAGCTTAATTACTTCCCAGGAGAAAAGGTAAAATCAATTCCCTCAATCAACTATCAAAGCTTATCTTTAAAAAGCCTTGTCTTTTAATATTAGGGCAGATGGTTCTAGAGTTGGTTACTGGAATCACTGTCTTAGAAAAGGAAGCTAAGGGGTTAAAGAGGACTAATTTTATATTAACTTGAAAGATGATGCCACATACATGGGGAATAAGGAAAAAAATCATTTTGTTTCTAGTTATCATTTAGTCAAATGTCATAATTTTAAACAAAGTTTTAGACACAAATAAATTATATCAAAAATTTCAGGAAGTGGTTATAAGAAAACTTAAACGCCTTCTATGTGTTAAATAGTTTTCAGCACATTTTTGTAATTATAATGCACTATAGTGTTAAGGTGTATCTCAAAAGAGGTTCTATATATTTTATATTCATATAAGGATAAATAAGTATTCTATTACTCATTTACATGACAATTTATAATACAAAAATAAAAGAAGCAAATGTAACAGTTTTATATCATAATTTCATACTTTAAATAATTTTAAATGCTAGTTGGATGTTTTTATATCTAATAAAATATTTTGGATATTTTAATATTTAAATAATATTCCTTTTACAAAAGAAGAAAATCAAGAGGTCCTTTATAAGCTACCAAAAGCCACTATTATATATTATAAGCACTTGGAAGTTTTAATTACTGGTAAAACCACTTATACACATTAACACAGAAATAATATTGATCTCTTAGAATGAACTGGAAAACTAACTAAAAATAATATATATATATTATTTTTTATATATATATAAAACTTATATATATATATAAGTTTTATGTCAGCTGATTTTGGAATATATCTGATCTTTTCTTTTACCTTTTAAAAAATTAATTTTCAAGGAATGGAAGCATTGTCACAACGTTAAAAAGAAAATAATGGCTCCTGATGACACTTTGAAAATCCAATTAAAATCTTATTAAAGATATGATTCTTCTGTAAATTCTGTCCCATACACCATAAGATGAAAATATCAAGTAACACTAAGCTTTGAAACATTCATATTATGTTCTCCTTTTGTTGTAGAACACTATAGAAATATTTCCCAATAAATGATGTAGTCAGAATACTATTCAGTATTTAACAATTCTCTGATATAAAATGAGCTTTTAATAGTTATTAGTCTGTCATTAAG
This sequence comes from Pteropus medius, assembly GCF_902729225.1. Classification (NCBI taxonomy): domain Eukaryota; kingdom Metazoa; phylum Chordata; class Mammalia; order Chiroptera; family Pteropodidae; genus Pteropus; species Pteropus medius. The sequence continues at coordinate 35,499,428 of NW_024351730.1, read as the reverse complement.
AAACAAAGCATGCATAATTAGAAAACTAATGTCCACAATGAAATTCATAGCCTTCTATTATTTTCATTTTAACAATATAGCAAATATTTAGTATATGCCAGCCACTGTAGCAGGTGTAAGCAATAAAATATAGTAGTCATGGGAAAAATAAAAAAACCCACAATAATAACAATTTTACAATAAATACAAAAATCATGAAAGTCATAACAAACCCCAAAACATACATCCAGCTGTCTTTAAACCAACCTAAAACTGTTACACGTAAGTGCATAATTTCAGCTTCCTAAGTTTTTCTTATTTTCCCCATGATCTTAAGAAGTGTCCTTATTTATAATAACCCCAATGAAATCCAAATATCCCTGACACAAACATACAGAAGCTAATTTATAAGCTTAGGCTTACATAGAAATAGCTAATCTTAAACTGCAAAAAAATATATATATAGATGACTTCATATCTGTAATGTATATAGCCTTTCAAACTGAAGAATTCTACTAATTATATTACTTAAATACTTATTGGCATATTTACTTAAATATTTTTAAAGTATAATGTGTTTGGAGGAATTAGTCCATATTTTAATTCTTGATTTGTAAAGATGAGATAATTAGTTAATTATGAACTAGAGTCATAAATGAAAATTTAATCAGCTAATGAAAATTTAACCGCTCAGTGAGGACTGAATATTCATTCTAAATTTATTGCTTAAATTGATATAAACAAAAGATTTGAAACCTCTAATTTTGTGACATCAAACTATTACAATGAAATCACTGTCTCTTACATGCAAGGCAAACAATGTGTTCCATAAAGTATTAATTTCTATTTCAAACTTTGCCTTTATTTACCAACTAGAATGAAAATAAAACCAAACAAAATAAAACAAAAAAGGATTTTAACATTTGAAATAAGATCCTTACATATTAAAGCAGTTCATTTTACCATCCGTGCATGAACTAACTGTTTTACCATAGTAAAGTAAATATTTATTAGTTATCTTAAAAGTATTATAAACAATTATTTTTGTGTGTGTGTCTTTTACCTTGAAAGGCAATGGCTCTTCGGTAAGAGGACTAACAGGAAGTGAAGTGGTGCTGCTTGCTGGGCTCATATCTGCACTCTGCAAAGAAAACAAAATTGAATTAAAGATACACTTTTTGTAGTCATTTTTATTATTCCTAACTTAGAATCTAATCCTTCTTGCTAAAATAATAATAAATAAATGAATGAAATATGGATGTAGTCAAGTTATCACAATGTATATTATAAATGCATTTTGTTAAATACAATGATCATCTTTTGTGTTAGGGTGGTATTTAGTATAACATTTGCTTAACATATTTCTTACCTTTTATTTGAAAATAATACTGTATTTGTAATAATTAACTATGTTGCTTTTTCCATGTTTTCTAGGCTGATTTTCAAACATGGATTTGTCTTTTTTTTTTTTGAAAGTTAAATCATTGTATCCAGTTTTTACTCATTATGAAAAGCATATCTGCCATTAATATACAACTGCAGAGTGAAGAGATAATACATTTTTTAAATTCTCATATTCATAGCCCCTGACATTTTACATTTCTTATTATATCCTGCTAAACAAAAATTTTCAAGACAAAAGATATACACACATAAAAGAGAATATTGGAATGTTGCTAATATTGTCTTTCCAGTCCTTTAAAATATAATCAATTAAAACCTCTTAAGAGATTAGCTTAAAAAAAGGAATATGGGCTAGAGGTTTGTCATTATTTTTCTAAAAGCAAGAAAAAAATAGGTAGCAACAGAGTTATTTCATCATATATTTAACTTGTTCTCTCAGGGGAATTCTTCCACTTGAGTAGATGAGCAAATAAATCATGGAAAAAATGCACACCTACATTTTTCAGCTTGTTCTCCAAATGTACATGCACACAAATACAAAAAGAAATTTTTTTCAATAAAGATTAAAGCAAAAGAATTGAATTCGCCTTGATTGAGATAAGAAAAAAAATAGACAAATTTGACTTAAATTGAACAAAAGAAAAAATTTAAAAAATAGATGCTGCAACTGCTATAAATTCTTAGTCTCTCTTTCTACTCAAAGATTATTTTCAATTCTTTTGAATTTGGTGTACAATAAATTAGACACATGTAAAGTATCCATTAAAGCGAGATTACTTCTGATGGTCTAGTCCAGAAACAATGGATAAAAATTAAAACATAGAAATCAAGATACACAGTATAATTTTTATATAACATGTACCTACTTAAATTTATAGAAAACCTGCACATTGAGTTAAAAGGTCTGAAGAACAATAATGTACTAAAGGAAGCAGAAAAATACACGCACCAGATAATTGAGGTGTATTAGTTACTGACTTTAATTTCTAAATGTATTCAAAACTTCTTGGCCATTTATTTGATCAAAATTAGAAAACACTCTGAATTGCTAACTTTTGCTCTCTGATTATATGGTGTTTTGAAACAAAGGTTTTCTTAAGAATGAATTTACTGCATGATTCTTTTTATTTATTTTATTTTTATTTTATTTTATTATGGTGACACTGGTTAACAAAATCTAGTAAGTTTGCAGTATTCTAATGTAAGAAATGAGTGAAACTTTTTTTTTTTGCAGAAAGAAAAACAAGACTTGAACTGTTTTCTCATCATTAAAGTTCTCATTAGAAATTAAGCAAGTGATATTTATGGTTCATTTGTAGTTGAATTATCCGATATGTTCCTAAAGTACTGACATTCTGCATAGCATACTAGAGCATTTGCCCTTAAAAATTATAAATCCAGGAGACAGAGATAACATTCGGTCGTGAAAATTTTAAAGCTTGGATCATAATCTTGCAGATGAAGGTTTTTCAATTTCCATAAGAAGAGTTCATAATCAAGTTTCATAGTTAGCTTCTTTTAGGGTTGAGGTCTCCTTCAACTCTCCAGAAATAAATACTCCATCTCAAGACTGTTGAAAGCAGACTCTAAAATTTGCATCATGTACTCATGATTCTTTGAATGTCATTCTTAGAGAAAAATTTTGTTCTAGTGTTCACTTTCAAATCCATCTTATAGCGTGACACTTTAACTCTACTGCTCTTAGAAAATCTTGAGAAAAATGTTTAAAAAACAAATCAATTTTATATGACAAAATCTGATAAACTGCACTTAATTATCAAATTGACAAATACAGATCAAAAATATTTTAAAATCTTCATTTTTAGCTTACTGTTTTACCGTTTGCATTTTAGTGACCTGTAATTTAGCTGTCATTCCAATTTGTTTTTCCTTTTAAAGGAAATACTACAGTAAAACCTTCAGATATGTCTTATCCATATATCAGACTTTAATTCATTCACCCTTTCATTCAGTGGTAGCAATAACAATGCAATTGTATATCTAAATACAAATTTCTTCATAAAATATTTTGTTGGAATTATGGCTTCATCTGCTTTTTGATATATTTCAGAAACTGTGGAAATGGTCGGTTTACAAAAATGGGAAAGCCAATCCTGTGGGAATGTAGAGGACTTATTCTATAAAAGAAGCAAAACATCCCCAAAGAAGGACTCCTCTTAATTCTCCCGTAACACCTTCAGATTTCTTTGCCCATTGGAGACTGCACTATCGTTCCTGACAGGGTATAAGAAACCTATCTTAATTCTGACAAGTGTCCTAAAACTTGGTTTTCTGGTTCTAAGTCCAATCAATATCTGCTTCTTTCCAATACTAGGAGGATTAAATAATATGAACCTAACATTTTTCCTACACTTAAAATGTTATTTCACCCAAATTTCTAGCTTATATGTAAGTTCTTTTTTATTTTTCTTTAGTTTGAGTTTAACATTAAGTACTATCTTTAAATTTAACAATAAAATCTAGATGTATTCACTTTTGAGCATATCAGAGATATTCTGGGGAATGGCACCCTGTTCTCATTTATATTGTTCTTCAGAATTCTTCCTACTCATTTACTTTTGAAGAAACTACTTACTTTGCTGTGCTATTTTTAGAATATAATTTCCCTAAATTTGTAAACTATCTCATCCCTCATCTCCAATCCATCTTTTACTTTAAATCAGCTCAATTGAATTATAACATACTTGTAGTAAAATGTAACTAAAAGTGTATAATAAGATGCTTTGACATGTGTATCCACGTGAATGATTATCATCAAAATCAAGATGTAGAACAGTGTCACCTCGAAATGTTCCTTCATGCTCATTTGCATTGAAACATCACCCCCCATCCCTGATCCCAGACAATACTGACATATTATACCACTATAAATTAGTTTTTCCTTCTGTAGAATTTCATATAATCAGAAAAGTATAATATGAATGTACAATCTTTTGGGTCTAGTTTCTTTCATTCAGCAAAATGATTTAAAAATTCATCATATCATGTTGTTTCATGTCACATGTTTTGGTAATTCATCTTTTTAATTGTTGTCTAATATTTAATGGAAACCATAATTTGTTTATCCAATCACCCATTGGTAGATTTATATTTCTTCCAGTATAGGGTTATTGTGAATAAAGCCATAGTGAACATTTGTGTATTTATCTTTTGTAGACCTTTGTTTTCATTTCTCTTGGGTAAATACTTAAGAATGAAATTACTTGGTTCCTGTAGTAAATTTATATCTAATATTATGTTAAACTCATGAGAAACTGACAAATGATTTCCAAAGGAGTGGTAATATGTGGCATCTCATTTGCATTGTATCTCACAAAACAGTATTCAGTCTTCCTTTTTTTTTTTTTCTATTCCATGAGTGTATAGTGGTAACTCATTGTGGTTTTCTATTTCTTTTCCATGGATGGATAATGACGTTGAACATCTTTTCATGTGCCTATTGACCATTAGTATATTTTACTTTGTTAAGTGCTTGTGTGTGGTTTATGCTTTTGGTTTTTCACCTAAGAAATCTTGTCCTACTTCAAACCCACAAAGATTTTCATTTTATGTTTTTTTCTACCAACTTGTAGGTTAATACATGATGGCCCAAAAACAGCAGAGTTGAGATTCTATTCTTTGAAAATGTTTTTAAAATTTCCTGGTGTATAACAAACATCAAATAACTTTATTATTTGTATTATACACATTTTAGTACAAGATTTTAACAAAGATTAATTTGTATTTTAGCAAGTAACCTCAAACATTTTAGCCACTCTCACACATAAGATGGGACTCTAATAGTTACTAGCGGCTTAACCATACTTTAATTATAATATACAGAAACACAAAGATATCTGCTTGTGGGTGTGTTGAGGGAAGGGAGGAAGTCTTCGATAAAGCATTAACATTTTAAAATTAATATTCAAGACTATCATCAAAGTAGGTGATTATAGAACTTCCTGGACAGATTGATGGCAGGAGAGAAATAAGCTTTAGATGAAAAAGAGAACAATAATGTCAAAAGAGCAATGTTTCTATCATCTCAGAGACCTGCTCTCTTACTGTTGACTCATCCTTGAGGAAAAAGAGGGCACAAGCAGAAACAGAAAAGAAATTTTAAATAAAATTCTGAGAAGCAAGATGAGGAATATTCCCTCTTCTTCAAATTTCTCAGTGGAATAAAAAAATGATTTAAGCATATAGAGCAGTTCTGCAAATACCATCCCACTTTGACATATTAAGAACTGCCACACAATGTTGGTTAAGAGCTGGTATTCACAGGTTTAGATAAAAATGATACCACACTAGAGGAAAACAGTGGTAGAAGTCTAAATAAAACTTTTCTTGGTTCCTATGAGATGGCTCCAAAAAATGTATATGAATGACCAGGGACAACTTATCAGGAGGCTGAAAATAGCAGATAAATGACCTCGCTGAAATCCTCAGACTGGAGTACCTGGTACCAACTCTGCCTACCAACCTAGTACTTACTCTGACTATCAAAATTGACATCAGAATTACCGGAAGTTAGTGTTGGTGAAAGAAAATTAGTATACCAAGTTAAGCTTACTTTTAAAAAATCCATAAAGTGAACAGTAAGGAATTACAAATCACAGTAAGTGGTTTTCCCCAAATATATAATGAGCATGGAAGAAAATAATTTTTGTTATAATAACATTTTCCCAGGGTAAATTTCAGACCACAATTTGTTATCATGAACAATTTAAAAAATGTTTAATTAGTAATGTAATTATGCTCAAATGACACTGTACAACTGTCAATAGCCAAAGTATATAGTTGAGGGCTTTGATACTCAATATATTGTTACTAAAGAAACAGGAAAATTGAAAGGTAAGAGACACTATTAACTTACTAAACTAGAAAAGAATGTTGATACTTTGAATGTCACATCTCTTAGCTTCTACTATTATATTTATTATTGATAAGTACAAATATACACTCATTGTAATAGCCTTGAGAAACACAGTATTTTGTTCTTTCTTTTGACATGAAGAAATAAAGACTTCTCAAATGATTCACAAAGGGTCTCTCACTTGATGCCGAGATGTTCTGTGTATAAAAATTTCAAGTTAGCCATTTGTAAAATAAAAAAAAATAAAATAAAATTCAGTTTTGAAATATTTTTCATTATTTCAGAAATTAACAAGTTACTTTTATCCATAAAAATTAAGATTTTGCAAGTGTCAAAAATATTTTATTAAAAGAGCCATATTTTATTTTCCCTCTGGTCTAAGAAAAAACATATTAATTTTATTATATAAAATAGTCTTTGTTATAAACATCCAGTTCCTGGATCTTGGTTTTGTCTAATAAAGAAACCAGGATTCCTTGGAGAAATGGCTGAATCCAGAGATGGGACAAGTAATGTAAGATGATCCTGAGACACTTTGGTGTATCAGGAAGTAAGGAAGTGCCCAAAAGACTAAAGGGTGGGGCTAGCCAAAGAGACAAAGGAGCAAACTTGAAAGAGCTCATAATTGCCAAAGATGGGATATTTTGAAACAAAATAAACAATATAGTATTTGCATACAATACAAAGTATAAAACAACAAAAAAATGAATTCATACACAAATAAATCAGTGACCGAATAATGAATAACTGGACAGAAGAGACAAATCTCTCTTACAGAAAAATTCCAATTAATTTATGCCAATATACCCTCTTCAAGAGGTGAGACTTAATACCCCACCCCCACTCCCAGGTTGTGTTTAGTGACTTACTTCCAAAGAGTAAAGTAGTAAAAGGGGGAAAAGATGACTTTATGTTGAAGAAACTTGGTAAACACTATCTCAACCAAATGATCAAGGTTAACATCATGTATATAGCATGGTATAACAGGATGGGATGGACAATCCACTTCTGAGGTCTTCTACCAAAAACTAGCAACTTCAGTCTAATCATAAGAAAAACAATGGACAAACCCAAAGTGAGATGCATTCTACAAAAATCTGAACAATTAAAGTCAAGGTCATCAAGGACAAGGAAAGTCTGAGAACTGTTAGAGAATATGTTGTTAAGGCTACACGATGACTGAACATAATGTCGCATGCATCTTGGATAAAATTCTAGAATAGCAAAGGGCATTAGGGAAAACTGGTAACATCTGAATAAATTGCTGAGTTTAGTTAATAGTAGTGTAGCAGTATTGGTTCTTAGTTTTCACAAATGTACTCTGCTGAGGTAGGATCATAATAGGAGATATGTGAGAGTCCTCCGTACTATCTGCAACTTTTCTATAAACTTGAAACTATTTGATTTATTTACTTATTTATTTGTTTGTTTATTTTTAGGCGAGGTAACCCTTGGTTGACCTCACAGATTGCAAGGATCTCATCAGCTTACTACCCCTTATTTTTTAATTTTTTTTATGCCAACAGTACCTGGTCTTCCTGAGTGGTCTCCCATCAAAGTACTAACCGGGCCCGACCCTGCTTAGCTTCCGAGATCAGACGGGATGGGGCTTGTTCAGGGTAGCATGGCTGTAGACTGAAACTATTTTAAAATAAAAAGTTTATTTAAAAATATTTTTCATTAGCAAAACAACGAGGCCTTTTAGGATTATAATACATGACTATCAATTTACTGATACCTTTTAAGCTTTCATCAGGGCTTTTATACCTATCGTAAAAATGAACTTTGAAAGACAATTTTATTGGGATGCATAACTAAAGAATCTTTAATCTTCTATGAAGATCTCACTGAAAAACTGTTGTAAAAAAGCTGATGTTTTGCATGCTTTTATGTTCCATATGGGAATGCTGAAGGAAAGCTTTAGACATATAAAATGATCTATTAGTTTGGGTATTCTTAAGGTGCTTGGTAGAGTGATTTTGCATTATTAATATTTACTAAATGCCATATTTCTATAGTACAGATCCATTAGTTATACCTCCCCTGAAAACATAATTAATGGATCTGTCCTATGGGATTAAAGTTTATTTATAAAGATTTCTTGAAGTGAAACATGATCAATTAAGCTCAAATATGTTAAGTACATAAACAAATTTGAGTGTAGGTAAAATATTTTAAGCCATTGGGATAAATTTTATAAAGTAATTTTCTAGATCTAACACAATAAAATGGTCACTTAAATATGTTAACTCTAATTTGAGCATGTATTCTCATAGTTCTCAAATTATATGAAATATATGTACCACATGTTATGCTATATGCTGTTTTAATAACCAATGGTGTTACTACTGATAAAGTATATAGGATAATTTAGATTTCTGTAGTATAAATAGATTAGTTTTCTTGAAGATATTGTTCTTTTTTTAGATGTGTCAATTTTCATTGAAATTTCAGTCATTTATTCATCCAGCTATTCAATAATTATTGATTGCACATTAACTTCCCTGACCTTAGATTTTAAGGTTTGCCATGATTCATCCCACTTGTAAGACATGGTTGTCCCAAGGACTTAGTAGGAAAGGGAATGCAGAGCATCTAATTGTGGCACAGAAGGACATTCTTTATACATTAGTGGGTAGACTCATGAGTGCTAATTTGTGTCCTTCATCGAGTATACCTTAAAAATGACAATGAGCTAAAAGCCCTGGGCTCCTTCAATCAGGATGCTGACCACTAAACTTCAGGCATACCTCTACGAGGAACCAGGTTAGCCAAGGGGAATGATTCCACTCATTTCATTCCTTAAGTGGTATATATCCCACACTTACTTGTTTATTGTTTTGTCAGTAAAGCAAAATGAGAGCAACAATAAATTGAGTACAATATCTAAATCAGGACTAGCTCCTCATACTTTGGCCAAGCTCAACAACCTTACTAATTTAGTCATATTCTTTATTGGTCATATTTATTCCAAATGAAAATGCTCCAGTTTTTTTTTCTTTCTTTCTTTATAACATGTTCTTGTAGTTGACATCTGCTTCTTTGCCTTCCCAGCATCTAATCCGTTTTACTATGTTAACAAAATTTGAATTTTCCTTTGAGGAGTGATTTCTCCTAAATTCTCAATCCATTCATTGTGAATAGTAGTGATCCAATACCCTTGAAATAAGTGTGAGCATACAGCAAAGACCTGTCCAACATTTCCTACTGGATACAAAAAGGCACAGGAGCCAAGTCATTTAAATGAAGTTCAAATATGGGAACTGTGCTGAAATTTTGAGAATAAGATGCTCTCATTCAACTAATGCTGCTAAAATCAATGAATGTGCTTCTGATCTGTCAGTGGTCACCAAGTAGATGAAACATCCCTAGGAAAAAATCCAGCACAGAGCCAATCCAAGAATTAGACAAAAAGAAACTGAGTCCTAATGATAAATTTGACATGCTGATAATTCAGCTCCACAAGGTCAAAGTCTTTTCACAAAATAGTATGCCAAAGATTTAAGCATCCTGGCCAATATAGGAATAAACACTATGTTTTGGAAACTGCAAGTTATAGAATCTAAAATTTGGAATTGGCTGACACAAGTACAGTATAGAGAGCTACTCTATTCTAAGTTGGGAAGTTAACAATACTTATGTGATAGCAAAATAATTTAGTAAATTATTTTCAAATTTTTGTGAGACTGAAATTATAAATTTTTAAATTTGGAGCTTCATGATTGGTAAAAAAAAAAAAAAATGCCCGGATTTAAGAATGTATTTACTTATTATTTTTTTTAATTTAGCATATATTTTTAAATTTACTTTTGTCTAGATAACACATTCACATAGTCTCACATTCAAAAGGTACATCTCTTCCCCAGAAAACATTTCTTTTCCACGCCTAGTTCCCAGATATCCAGAAAGCCTTAATTTTACTAATTTATCATATAACCTTCCACAAATGTTATATGTATATAATAGAAATATGCACAGAGATATAGTCATTGATTTTTTTTCTTTCATACATCTAGTATAACATGTTATAAACACTGTTCTTCAACTTGCCTTTTTCAAATTACCATGTATTTGTATATAATGAGTTCCCTCATTCTATTATATTGCTTTATAGTATTCCATTTTATATCTATATCATAATATAGCTAACCAGTATTGCATTCTCACTCTTTTGCTATTATGAACAGAACTAAAATAAAATCTGATATTATACACATATTTATCTAAAAGATAATTTTTGGGATATAAAATGACTGGACTAAAAGATATATTCAATTATAATTCAGAATGCTTTGGCCAAATTGTCCGACATAGAGATTCTATCAGTTTATAGAACCTTACGAGGCTTAAGAGCAAATATTTTCCCACTCTCATCATGTATTCTCTACTTCCAAAGGCCTTTAGTACTGAACCACAAGGTAAATAAAAGCTCTAGTTGGAGGTCATCAACCTAAAATCACAGAAGTTTTAAAAATTATGTCTTTTTAAAATCTCTTCCTGCATGATATCAATTATCTAAGATAGCTAAGAGAAACAATATTGCAACAGATGCCTAGCTCGGTGTTCAGTCAGTTTTGCTTTTAGCTCTATTCTGACCTTGTGATCAATTCCAATTGCTAATCTCATTCCTTTATTGTTTTGTCACTAAATTAAAGCTAAATCAAACTGTGACCAAACCTCACAATAACCTGAACTATGGGCTATAGTAAAGAATTAAACTGGCTCATTCCTGTGGAGTGAATTTCAAAGAAAAAATCAGAAATTAATTTAGTTTGGAAGGTTCAGATATTAAATTATATCAATTCACATGAGTGAGTAAGTTTTGTGGAAATAATACAGAATAACTAACAGATTAAGTGACTATATCAGGTATGGACCAACAGGGTAACTAATAATGAAAACTAAACTTGGCATAAGAACTCAGGGTGGGAACCTATTTAAGTTCTTCTTTTTCAGTGAAGAGAACCACTCAGAAACCATATTACAGAGCAGACAGTCTTTGTTTAGTACAAAGTTAGAAAAATTAATGATACTCAAGGGATGCTTTTGTCAAGCAATGATAAATGTACAAAGAAATACAAGTCATTTAGAACACAAGCACTTTCTTTTTGAACAACACTAGAGCTTCACCACAGTGAAAAACTCATATTATCTGATTCATTTAAAAAAAATTAAAAACAACTACCAAAAACACAATTACTTCATGCCAGCATACTGCAACATAACTGAGAAAAAAAACAGCTAATCTTATTAGTAATATATATTTTAAATCACCTAATTTTGTTCATAGCGTTATTGGTTACCTAAAGAATGACTAAGCTTATTAATTTTATTTTGCTTTTGGTTTGCTTTAATTTTAGGAAATTGCAGTTTCTACTCTCATATTCAAATTGTGGGAGCATATAATACTTGAACCTTAAAGTCTCTATGTCATTCCTCCAAATTATACATATACTATAGGATGAATCTTATTTAAACCGCACTGTTTCTCACAGGGAGACAAGTTCTGCATCTGATCCTTAATGTCTGAGGCTGGATCCAAACCAGTTGCTGCTGGATCTCCTTATGCCTTGGTCTATGGCTTGAATCTCCATTATTCCTCTCTGTTTTCCTGAACGTTCTTGGTATGTTCTGCTACCAACAACTTCAAACTATGGTCTCATTTTATTAACATTTAACAGTATTGAGAGCCCACCACAAACCAGATTCTGCGATGTATGTTTGAAAAAACAGTCCCTGCCTCCAATTATTTTAAGTTCATTAGGAGAGATAAACTAGTGTGAAAAGTACAAACTAGAAAAAGAAATAGATAGATGATGATGATAGATAGATAGATGATAGATAGATAGATAAATGGATGAATGATAAATAAAAATCCAAATACAAAGATGATCACTGATAAAATTTTTATGTACTTTTTCCCAGTTTTCTTCTGTGCAATGTAATTGATTGGAATTAATGTACATTATCTATAATAAATCTTATCTCAAACTATATTCTCAGGATTTTTCTCACATAAAATATTTTTAATCAATGTAATTTATGATGAATGTATACAATTCTATCCTATAAGTATACCTTTATTCATCTTGGCAGGCCCTTAATTTTAGACATTTTTATATTTTCACTTTTTCTTTATAATTAATGCTATAATATTTTAAAAACATATCTGTGATTTCTTTTAATACATTTATAGAATTTTAAAGTCTCATTTATAAGATATGCATATAATTGGCTAACTTCACATATATTAATACATTTTCCTCCAAGACTAATGTACTGCTTTTTATTCCTACTTGAGAAGTTTGAGAGTTCTAAATTTATTGTAACTTCGATAGGTAAAAAGAAATATATCTGGTTATTTAAGAGGTTGTGATTTACCAATTGGTTAATTATTAGGGAAAATATACCCTTATATTCCATTCAAATAAATTCTAAATGGATTTAAGTGCTAAATATAAAAACAATATAAAAGAATTACTTGAAAATATAGGTAAACATTATCAATTATCATAGAATGGAGAGGACTTTTCTATTCATAAACCTAAAGAAATCATGAAGTCAAACACTGATATATATGGCTATGTTGAATTTTCTGCATACTAAAGAAACAAAATTATAAAGAAATTAAATATTTGGAAGTTTTTGAAGTTTGATGGGAATACTTATTTCTCATTCCTGGGTTTCTGTTCATATAGAGGAACTCTAATAGTGTTACACTTTCAGTTCCTCTGCCTAGCAAAAAAGGATTACTTTTCTTGCTGACAAATTTAGCATGGATGAACTCAGTGTGCTGGGCTCAGCTTATTCCTCTTTCTTTTGCTAGCAAGATCACATGCAGAGAAGATGCGTTCTGTTCTATAGCTATGCAGTATACCTTTTATTGCTAAGGTCTGACTAAGTAAGAGCTTTAAGCCTCAGATCATAAGAGTTTGACCTGAAAGTTTGTCTGCAGCTTCTGGAGACTTTCTCCATAGGCGGAAGCTATTTTTGTATTCTTCTGAGTCTTAAATGATGGTTTGTGGGATGAATAGGCCCCACTAAAGCCTCTGGATCCCAACAACCTCAAAAAGACAAAGGTCATGTGTAATCTCAGCCAAAACACAGATGCCGGGGCCTTGGGAAATGCGAGCCGCTGCTAGTTAACTTTGAACTATACAGAGCAGATATTCACTAGCAGATGTGGCTGGTACAATATTGAACTGGAAGGAGTGTCTTTCCATTCTTGGACTTTTAACGTGTTGGTAGATAGGATAATCTTGGCAGCTTTTAAATTGCAAGACAATTCAATTCTGTGTCTGCTACAGAGAGCTACTAAGCTTCTAGCTTTAAATTCTGAGTGCCAGCCCTAGTCCTTAGATCTGGATACATTGCATAAGGTAGGCAGCTTCTGGAATGGCCTCTAATGCTTTTTATTTGCACTCTTGTGTAATCCCCTCCTCTTAAGGGTGGGCTGGATTTGGTAACGCACTTAAAATGAAAATAAAACAACAACAAAAAAAGTGGCGAATGTTAGGTAAAAAGAGACTACAGAAGGGCAAGTGTAGCCACTTAGAAGATGATTGTAGTACGCTGAGAGATAATGGTGGCTTGGACAAGGTGTTTATAGGTGGTGAAAAGTGGTTGAAGAGTATACATATTTTAAAGGTAGAAATGACAGAATTTCCTAGTGGTTTAGATATGATCTAAAAGAGAAACTGAGGAGTTGGGAGTGATTTCTAAGTTTTCACCTGAGTAATCAAGGATTAAGTAGGAATTTATTGGGATAGGAAAACTGTAGAAAAAATCGGTTTGTTCAAATTAAGTTTAAAATTCCAGTTGGAAGAGATGTCAGGTAAGTACTTGCATACACTGGCTGAGACAGAATAGAAAAGAAGATCATGGAAAAATAGAGTTAAGAAGCTGAAATGCAAGGTAATACAACATTTTAAAATAAGAACTATTTCAGGAACAATACTGTAAAGAATGAAAACAAGTAAAGATCTATAATCTTCAAGGAATAGGGGGAGGAGTGTGATTTTGGGTCTAACAAAGACTGCAGTAAAGAGGAAGTTAAAAAGTAGTATAATAACATGAGCTTCAAGCCAAGAGTCATTAGGTGGCAGGAAAGAGAATAGTCATTAAATTATGAACAGGAACAAAATGGACATCTACTTCTCTAGGCCCCATAACATGAGGTGGTATGGTTGTGAAAATAGCCACTACTTAGTTATGCTATCTAGAAACCAAAACTATTTCATCTAAATTATTCTTTTGCAAACTCTCTCAAAGAGGATAAGAAATTTAGCATTTTTCTGTAGCTATTATACCTCAACCAACTTAACCAATTTATAACAAAAACTAAAGGAGGAAAATGAGCAGAATAAGTAGAGAGAAAGCATTTATTTCAATTTTACACCAATTGTCCAAATTTAGTTTTGCTGCATTATATACTCTAATCTTTATGAGGTAACGTTCAGTTTACCTCTGTCCATACTTCATTGTTTGTTTAAACTTCCTCGAGTTATCAAGAAACCTTGCAGTATTCACCCAAATCTATCCAGTGCTAATAGCTAAATCCCGATTACCGAAGCTGTCATCTCCTCTACTATGCCCAAATCATAGCTGTTTAAGGACAACTTTAGGTTTTGATTTTTGTTTGTTTCTTTGTTGTTGTTGTTTAAATAATTTAATTCACATCTTGAAAAAGCAATTCTGAAGTGGAATACATATATTGGTGTGCAGGAGCCACCTTGCCAGGGCTCCCTAGAGTTGATTGTGTTTCTCTCTTCCAGAAGGGATTAACAGCTCAGCAAAGTGTTATAAAAAATTACTTTAAATGAAAAACTTCTGAACAATCAGTAGCCAGAGAAAGAAACCTTATCTAAACTTAAACAGAACCTACCAAAAATACAGCTGCCATTGATCCCTTAGCACCAGGAGTGGGATTTCAGTTGCCCATTAGCATAAAAAAAAGCCCAACAGACCCTTCCATACTTTCCCTCTGAAGTCTTAAACTCTTTTTTTGTTAAGTTGGCATAGAAATCTTTACCTCTAGCTCTTCAGTGAGTTCCTCGTTACTAAGTAGCTCTGTATGCAAAATAAACTTTTCTCCTGTTAATATGTCTATTGCCAATTAATTCGAGGGGCCCAGGACAGTCGATCATAAATTAGTAGATTTCCTCCTCAGACTTCTTGAATTCATGTTCATTTAGGTCATATTAGTAGTTTGAAATTAGCCATAGAGAGAATATTTACACCACAGAAACTGGCAAATGCTACAAATCGGGGCCCTTATATTTGGAGAACTGATTGTTTTATTAACCATGTACCTGCATGCCATTGAACACTTTCAACATACACATATATACTATGTACAGTTAATTATTCAGACCTTGAGAAGGAGTAGATGAAGCTTTAATTGCATTTATTTATTTTTATTTCTTCTCTTTCTAGAAAGTCACAAAATCCAGAGAGAAGATCAATTTCTAAATAGGGCCTATTTTGCAAATTCTATCATTTTCCAAGTTTCCATCTCTGTATTGGACTAAAGATATGACTCAAAATATGAGAATTCTTGTCTGTATTGGTGTATCTTAAGAGATGCCCCTAACTTTCTCCTCACCCTCCCCAATCCTTCTCACACCCTAACATTAGATTAACGTTTCTGAATCATGTTCTTCATGCCTTTCCTTTGCTAAAAGATTTCAATATTTCACTTAGGGATATGAATGCATTCCACACACTTTAGGCTGGCTATCAGGTCCCTCAAACTGAGAAAAACCTTGTCTTTTAATTCTATAAGTTTTAGATACCTGACTCCAACTCTCAAGACAAATTATTAGCTGTTTTCCAACTATTCTTTTAACCATAATTCCTCTCACACGATTTATTTTCTTTCAGTCACTACTCTATCAGAAAATTGGAAATGCGCTTCTTCAATAACCTTTATATCAAAACCTGATCTATCATTTACAACTAAGATCAGATGCCCACTCTTCCACAAAAACTTCCTAAGACCATTAACAGCAAGCAATATTGCAATTCTCTGAACTCCAGCAGTGCATTTTCTGTACCTCTTTGGGGCTCTTACTATGTGTTAACTTACTACATTTTTTTTTATACATATCTTATATTCTTTCTAGATTACAAGGGCCCTTGGGCTGTGTTCTTCTTTTAAACATGCATTTTTCACAGTACAGGGTAAAAAGACTTTCACCTAACAGACACTGGAAAAAAATACCTGTAAATCAATAGTTATAAAAGTTCTTTAGGAGGGTCAAGAAGGCATAAAGGGTAGAGGCTTTGCACATCTCCTCTTGTGACCACACCAAAATTGTGATGAATCCATTGTAAATAGCAAGCAGTCTCCTGGTGTCTGGATGAACAAAAGCCCTACAATTATGGAGAAAATTAAGAAATCACCTTGGAACAGTGGGAGGGGGTGGAGATGTGAGGCCGCCACGTGGGCTAAGCAAGACAGAGTCTACGGCAGTTGCAGATGGCAGGTGCAGATGTTCCCCTTAAAGGGTCCCCAGCTGCGGCCTCAACAGACTTTTGCAGTGACAGACTCACTCGCCCTGAGCTCTAGTTCTGGAGAGGTTACTGTGGGGGAGGGTGCGTCATGGAAATATGAGGGGACACTGAGTTGTAGGGCTTTGGGGAGAAGGCCAGAGGGGCTTTTTCTCCTGGGCAGAAGTGCCAGCGGTATACACTGCTCCTTGGTTGAGCCCTCCTTCCTCCCGATGTGCAGACGTAGCTCTGCCATTGCTAAGAGTCATAAAACTGGATAACAGAGGTGGCTCTGCCCATAGGATTCCCTGAAACTCCGCCTCTCCCAACTTGTGGCCCTGCCCAAGCCACATCCAGTGGTGTCCTCGTGGTGCCTTGTGCCCCTTGCTGAGCAGCTCCAGGCCCCACACTGGCAGTAGCCACCCTGTTTCTGGCATGGCCTCTTGAAAGAACTATAAGCACAGCACCTGTGGATTACTTGCTGAATCTTAACAGGTGGCCCTGGAGGGCCACAGGCTGGGGCTAAAACTGGCCTGTAGCTGAACCCTCTCAGGACTATGCCACTGGACACCTACTACACAAAGCCACACTAATAAGACCAGGAGACTTAGGAGCTTTGCTTAGTACATAGCAACAGACACAGAAAAGCAGCCAAAATGGGAAGACAAAGCAGCAGAAACCATATGAGGAAACAGAACAGAGCTCCAGAAAAAGAGCTAAACAAAGTGGAGTCGAGCAATCTAACAGATGCAGAGTTCAAAACACTGGTCATAAGGATGCTCAATGAACTTAGGGGAAGAGTAGATTAACTGAGTGAAAACTATAACAAAGATAAAAAACATAAAAGTAGAAATGGAAATTATAATAGAGAACCAGTCAGAAATGAAGAAAACAATATCTGAGATGAAGAGTATATTAGAAGGAATCAATATAGTGGATGAAGAGGAGGATCAAATCAATGATATAGAGGATGGGGTAGCAGAGGATACCCAATCAGAATAGCAACAAGAAAACAACAATCCAAAAAAGTGAAGAAAATTTAAGGAGCCTATGGGATGACATTAGACGTAACAACAGTCACATCAAAGGGGTACCAGAAGGAGAAGAGAGAAAGAAGTTGAAAAACTATTTGAAGAAATAATGATGGAAAACTTCCCTAACCTGGTGAAAGAAATAGCCTAGGAAGCTCAGAGAGTCCCAAGAAAGAGAAACCCAGGGGCCCACACCAAGACACATCATAATAAAAATGTCAAAGGTTAAAGACAAACATAGAATCTTAAAAGCAGCAAGAAAAAGTAGTTACCTACAAGGGAGCTCCCATAGACTGCCAGCTGATTTCTCAAAAGAGACTTGGCTCAACAGAAGGGCTTGGCACAAAATATTCAAAGTGATGAAAACACGGGATCTAAAACAAAGATTACTTTATCCAGAAAAGCTATCATTCAGACTCAAAGGACAGATAAAGAAAATGGTAAAGGAGCTCATCACGACCTAGCCAGTATTACAGGAAATGTTAGAGGAATTTCTTTAAGGAAAAATATGTACCAAAAATATGAATAAAGAATGGCAATACCTACACACCTATCAACAAGTTCTTCAAATGAAAAAGAATTAAGTGCTCCAATCAAAAGAATAGGGTAAGAAATAAAAAAACACTTACATATGCTGCCTACAAGAGACTTACTTCAGATTAATAGACACACAGGGACTAACACTAAAGGAATAGAAAAAAGATATTGCATGATGGAGCTAGAGAGTATTGTGCTGTATGCAATAAGTCAGATAGAGAATGACAAATGCCAATGATTTAAAATACATGTGGAATTTAAAGAAAAAAATAAATAAATAACAACAATAACAAAAACAAAAACAAACTCAGATACAGAGAACATTTTGAGGGTCACTGAGAGAGGGATTGGGGGGGTCATTGAAAAAGAGGAAGGAGATTAAGAAGTACAAATGAGTAGTTACAAAATAGTCATGGAGATACAAAGTATAACATATGGAATACAGTCAATAATATTGTAATAAATATATATGTGGTAGAGGGGTACTAGATTTGTTGGGGTGATCACTGTGAGTTATACAGATCTCTAATCAGTGTTATAAACCTGAAACTAATATAATATTGTATCCCAACTATAACTGAAAAATAAAAAAATGTTATTAAAAAAGTTCTTTAGGTCATTCTTATTTGCTACCAAGATGGATATTCATTAGATTAAATGAATGAATGAATGAATGAATGAATGTTGAACTTGGTCATATCTTTTGAAAGATTTCATAAAGAGGTAAAGATTTGTATAAGTAGCAAATAAATGGACTAGAATGATGGAGGTGGGGGGCAGGATTTGTATATTGATAAAAGAATAGATAAGAATTAGTATATTCTTATGGATTGTTTTAGAAGATAAAAGAAATAGGATAAAAAACAAATAATGTTGTTTCATTTTTGTCTGTTGAACTGCTCCTGTGTTTCCAACCTATGTTAACATTTAGTATGTATTTTGAAACATTATTATTTTGTGAGATAATTTAATCAGAAAAAAAAGACAATTTAAAAGGCTTAATATGGTCTAATCCTTATCTATATCACTCCCCTGGTCTCCTGACACTTTCATCTTGAACTTTAAAGTCTTGTACAGGATCCTGGAAATTATGATGCAGAGCAGTTAATCACCTGACATGCTCTGTCAAGATGCTCATTTGGGTCCCAATGCAGAGATCCTGACTCAGTTGATCTGTGACACAGCCTGGGAATCTGTATATTCATCATTTACCCATGGGTTTCTTTCTTTGGATGGTCTGTAGCTTCACTTTGAGAAACAAGGCTGTGGTAATAAGAACCTGCTATAGTTCTCCTCAGATATCCATTGGTCTCCTAGCTCTTCGCCCTCACTAAATCTCTTCTCTGGTCCCAAAAAGCCCTTCAACTGTTCCTGCTCTCCCTATCCACAATTTCCTTTTCCTTCACTGCACAGCCCTTAACCAGCACATTCTTACTTATTTCTCAAGCTGTAATTCAGCATCATCTCTGCTACAATAGTAGCTCGTGTATACCTCCTTTTTTTTTTCCCAGTGAGATTTGGGCTGCTTGATTTCAACCTCAGCTTAGCAAATTACTAATTATGTGACCTTAGGCAAATTACATATGCTCTCTGGGCAGTGTTTTCTCTTCTGTAAAATGGAGAGGATAATAGAATCCATGGTAATTGGGAGGAGTAAATGAGGTAAAACTAATAAAAATAGAGCTGGCACAAAAATAAGTGTTAAATAAGTGCTAGGTTTTAGCTATTACCATGCTATACTGAAATTATTTGTTTATGTGTTTGTTAAAAATGTGAACCACCTTCAGAGCAAGTTCATGTGTTTTTCCTCTTTCTATCACAGAAACTACCATCATTATTCAACTGGGGTTTATTGCACAGTTTATTATTATGAATTTAGATAATCAGGTTAAAAACAAAACCAAGTGTTTAAACTACTTTCGAAAGCTCTTGTATTGGTAAGTTCAGCTTAATAGGACTTAAGTAGCTTTCTGTTCATAGCTTTAAAAAAAATTAGCTGTTTCTCAATTAATTTTAACCACAGTAAAATACCCAGCATGTTAGAATATACATTTTGTTATCCGAATTGATAAATATATAAAAAATACTATGAGGCATTTGTATGAATAATTGTTAAATGTGAAACTGCTTGTCAGGAGCAAATCAATTAATGTGAACATAAGTAAATTCAGCCATAAAACACAGTACATATTATTTGTGTTCATTATTCACCCTGACTGATAACGCACCTTCTTTTCAATTAAAATAAAATAGTAAAATAGTAAAATAAAGTCAGCGTAATGCTAATCCAACTCTAATGTTCACTGCCTGTATGTTGAATATTAGATATAAGATTTGTATTTGGAAAAAGTAATCCATAAATTTTTTAAAGAGTAATTATTTACAGGAAAAAATGCAGAATTTAAATTAATTTAAAAATTCATAATTGAATGAGTTGAGCTAGTACTGAAGAATTCATTTACTGTCTTTAGTTACTTATAATTTCTGTTCAATAATGGTTTCTAAATAATCAATCTTAATAGTACAATCATATAATACCAACAGTGCCTATCTCAAAAAAATATGGTGGAAATTTTATATAATAAAAAGAAATTCCTTGAAAAAATATAAGTATCATCACCAATATATTGAAATACAAATATTTGGTTTAATAATATCAATAAATGAAGTAAAACAAATTCTGCTAAAGAGAGTATTTGTTTTTCCTTTTGTAGTTCATAAGCTAAGTTCACCTAAAGAGCTTATTAAATGTCATGTGACCACAGACAACTCTCACTGAACCTAGAAATCATAACTGCTTTGCCTTTATACTTTCTATCTATTTAAATAAGAGGTTCAGTTCCTTCCCTTATTCCTTTCTAGATCTAACATTGCATGATATTTCAATGAATAATATCTATCTGAAGAGTAAACTAATAAAGAGGAAATAACAAAATAATAATAGTAAACTAATGCACCTTGGCTATAAGTCCTAAGACTCTCATGGTATCTTCTAAATTGTTCAATAAAAGTGAGATGTTAATACCTAAGATCTACAAGTCAATGATTTAGTTTACAAATTAATTCCCTATAATACTTTTTGTACTAAAGGCATTTTAAAAATTCTTTAGTCTCACAAGTCACAAAATTCCTCATTTATGCTAGATTTTTTTTTATAATTGATGAACTTAACAAGTTCACATTATCTGAGGCTTTTATTCAAAGCACTGTGTCCTTGAATTTAACATTTTAATTTCTTTTTCAATTACACATCTTTTAGTTGCCCAACAGTTGCCAAAGAATGTAGCAATCATAAACTCTAGATTGGCCTCCCCCCCGAAAAAACCCCTAAAACAACAACAACAAAAATATTCGTTTCACAAATCTGGCCTTCTCCCTATATGCCCTCTGAAAGCTGCAAGCGTGTCAATAACACACACTGCATACACACACCAGTTTACCACACTGCACACACACACACACACACACATACACACTGATCTGGGAAAATTGAGAAAACACACCAAATACTGACTAATGAATCCTTTATAATACTGGAGAACATTTTGACTGGGGGAGTTACACATTTAATAAGAGCTCTGATTCTGTAAGATTATTTTGAGAGTTACTCCCAGCTCTGGAAATTGTCTTTAGGAAACAAAAACCAAACAAACATGAAGCCATTTTCCATGCCCCCAAAGAACAGAACATTTTGAACTATTAGGTTTGACTATGGTACAAAACATTCCACTGGCATTAAATGCTAGTATGAACATAAAAGAGCTATATTGAAACTTTCTTTCCTACATTCTACTGACCTTTTTTCTCAATTAAGCAGAGGAAGTTACCATCGTATTGCAGCCTAAGTAAATTAGCTGCCTAGCAAACATTAAATGACTATTCATTCAACTGCTATAGCTTCTTGAGTACAAGGATTCATGAAAAAGTTCACATAAGTACAATTTTTCTGCCAGGAAAAGAAATAAGTTGTGCATTTAATCACTAAAATTTGAAGGCTCCAATATAAGCACATTTGAATTGAGGGTTATTAACATATGAAAAGTAGTTAGCAAAGTACCTAATTCATGATAGATGCTCATAATTATTGCCATGCCCATTCAACAAAGACACTACTGCAGAACTGGAATTTGTTTGAAATTTTTTAGTCCAGCATTCTTTACATATAACAATAGCCATTACTCTCCTTCAGGTTGTTTGTCCTGATTAAAACTATTAGTGCAAATATAAATTTCTAAATTGTCATGGCACTTTTATTGTCACAAAATAATTTTCCACAGTTTTTAACATGTTTGTGCCTTTGTACTGACAACTGAATTATAAACTCAAGACAAGAACTTTTCCCCTTCCTCCTTCCCTTCCATCTCTCATAGTAAAGAAAGTATTTACTTCCTATAGTAGCTAGCATCATGGAAGACCATACTTAGGAATTAACTGGCTTTTGGTGTCTCTTTGGTACCATAATTTCAGATTATCATAAAAATTAAAGACTTAGAAATGATTTAGATCCAAAATCTTATAAGAAACTGAAGCCCGAAGAGTTTTCCAGAGGTTACACAATAATTAGTTGCAAAATTTGACAAAAAAACAAGTCATATCTGATTGTCAGCTTAACAATTAACTATCAATAGAATGCTTTTCCAAAGTCATCAAGTGTACTCCCTTTTTTTTTTTTATCATTGTTCGTAATCTTCTTCCTATCACCTCAGTGAAATTTATTTTGACTGATTCTATTCTGTTAACAAAAATCCTTTTCTGAATGAAAAAAATCATTTTACAATTATTTTCTTTCTTCATAGTCTAGGAAATCCAACACCAATTTGTGGCTGGGAAAGAGTAAATGGCAACATATGAATTTTGGAGAATTATTATAAAAATTATTATGAACTATGTTCACATATATAAAATGGAAATAATATCAACATTTGTTCTTACAGTGTTTATCTAATGAGGTCTGTAAAGATTAAATATATTTATACATATAAAGCTCTTATATTTGATCAGTAATTGCCAAGTAGTAAGCACTCACTAAATCTTAGTTATCTTAAAAAAAGAGAGTTTTAAGATTTAGGCTACTGTGAAGTAGAGTAAGAATTAATGAGCCCAAGCTCATCATTAACGTCATCTCTGGAGGTCGCACTCTACTGAGCTCTACTACTTTTGACATTGCGAAACTGTACCCATCTCTCTAGGATAGTATTAGTTTCTTCTTTTTTCCCTCACAAGGAAAGAGATAACCTTCTTTAGAAAGAATAAAAGATGTGTGTATACAATAAGAAAAAAGTAGGAATAGCTTTGAGAATAACTTTGAGAGTCAATAGACCACCTACTACACTTGAATGAAAAATAAGTAAAGTAAAATACCTCTTGTAATTTAAAGGTTACATTGCTACTGTTGTATTTGTATTTGATAATATTTTATGTTGTTTAGTGATAAAAAACTAAACTAAAATAATATTAAGGCATTTTACATTTTTCATTAACTGAAATTCTCATTTCAATGTCAAAATTTCTTTTAAAAACTGTTAGACATTATTCTAAAATCTATTACATACACCCTGCCTTATTAATTTGAGTATACTGAACCATAGTACATTCTAATTTATGTTTTAGGTGTAGCATTATAAACATCAATTACTCTCCTGTGCTTTGTTACATAGGACTGCAGTTTGAATTGCTGCCATCCTGCTAAGTGTCTCTACAGGTTACTGCTTTCATTATGTCTCTAGCAAACCCTCCTCCTAATTTGTTCCTTTTAATCCAAAGTTTTCCAAACATATGACTATGTAATATTTTCATATTATAATTCATAAATGGGAAACAATCAGGAATTCATGAGATAAATGTGTTCTAGGATTAAAGTAGATGCCAAAAATTTATTTAAAGT